>NC_133777.1:19164817-19197523 GCF_003597395.2 Chelonoidis abingdonii
AGCAGCATTACAGTGTGCTTAATTAAGTTACACTGGTTTTAGTAACATGCCTGTGGCAAGTTTTCCAATACTGTAAGCTTATGTTTGTGTTGCTAAGAGCAAGACAGGCACATGGGCACCAGTTTAATAATCTCCCCTAGGGCACCATAAATCCTAAGGAGGGCCCTGAGCTAAGCTCTTGGAAATCTGACGCTGGGGGCCAATCCTAGGCAGTTTGGGGATCTCACTCCCTAGCAGTCAGCAGAGATACATGGGTGGGGTAATGGAGCAGGGAAGGGGGCTGACCCCCAACCCTCCCAATCTGGAGCTAGGCGCTTGTATCTGCGCTTTGACTCGCTGGGGCGTTCCCATCGAGATGCGACCTCCGCTCCAAAGTCTCCCCAGGTTAGGGCCGGTCCAGGCCCAACCCCAAAGGCCATTTGCTAGGCAGACAGGCCCAGGCTCTGGGCAGCGCCCCCGGATCCTTTCCCCCGCCCCGGCAACGTCACACATTAACCACCCTGGCCGAGAAGCCACACACGCGGAGGGGCGGGCGGCTGGAGCCAGCGCACTGGGCACAGGCCAGGCGCAGCCCCCGCCGCGCTCCGGAGCTCGCACCATGGCTGGGGGCGGCTGGTTGTGCGGCTCCCGCGAGGGCTTCGCTGGCCTCTGGGTGAGTGAGCTGCCCGCATCCCCGGCTGTGGGGGCGTTTTCGCCACCCCTCTCGCCCTCGGGCGGCAGCCGATCGCGCTGCAGCGGGGCATCGCACCGGCTGCTCCCTGCCCCGCGCTGCAGCTGGCACGATTCGGATCTGGTACCCCGGTTGCAGTGCCTGTACATAGCCCAACGCTGGGGTCTGTGCAGCGGGGAGGGGGGCACTTAACGCCGCCTAGTGCCTGGAGAAGGGGACCGTTCCTTCTTCCTAGCCACGCAACAACTGCAGCAACTTCCCAGCTACACAGCGCCCGCTGGCTTCTCTCTCTCGGGTTTTCCTGTTTGCAGTGTTATATGCCAGGGCACTTTATCTCCTGCAGAGTCCAGACCTTTGGGAGCTTTGCCCCTCTCCAGCCACTTCTCCTCTCTGTCATTGTAGCCAAATGGTTCATCACCCCTTGTTGGATTGGCGGGGGGGCGGGGGGAAGAGAGATCTAATGAGGAGAACTAGAGCCCAGAGTGAAGGAAAGCCCACACCTGCCCAGCAGTGTTATAGAGCTCCCCCCATTCATAGATAGCACCTCTCTGCTTCAGTGACCTTTGTTACTTCAAGAAACTTTGGACTCCTGGAAGTTGAAACCCTTTCCCATGAGCCCTTATCTTTTAGCACAGCCCAAAGCTAATACACCACCCTGGACTTTAATATTTGAAAATATAAGCTACACGCACATAAGTGGAAAGCAGTCAAAATCTGTAATAAATTGCTATGCTGGTTGGGATACTTTTGCATCATACATTGTTTCCACCTATTGCCAGTGGCAAAAATCTTTGCAATCCTTCTAATGTGTAAGGCCATGTCTACACCACAAAATTGTCAACCTAACTTACGTTGGCATACAGCCACTGCAATTATTAAATCACTTGAGCGTGGACACACTAGGCTCCTTAGGTCAGCAGTGAGCTGACATCAGGCTCACTTGTATTCGTAGGTGCTGGAACTAGGAGTGCTGGGGCTGCTGCCGCAGCTGCTAGCTTGAAGTGAGTTCTATTATATATCAGGCTTACAGTTTGGTTCAATGGCTCTCAGCTCCCCTGCTTGTATTGTCAGCCTTGGGCATTATGGGACAGCTCCTGCAAAGCCAGTGACAGTCAATGTAAGTAATGCAGTGTCAACACTGACATTGCTTTGACCTAATTACATTGACCGTGACTGTACCATTTGGGGAGGTGATGTTATTAAGTTGGTGTAGAGAGGCAGTTGCATGGGCAGGAGCCAAATGTAAGTGAAGACACTTCCACAGCTAGGTTGATGCAAGGCAGTTTACATTGACTTAACTGTGTAGTGGCCCAAGACACTAAAACTACTGTTAGCTGGAGCCATTACAGGTACCGCAATCATTTTTATATGGGAAAGAAGCTCCTCCAACTGACACTATGTGTCTGAGCAAGAAATAATGGTGGTTGAAAATAAATACATTAATATTACAAAAAACAGTATTAAAACATTAAGGATGAAACCCTTTCCCACTGAAGTCAAGGGGACTTTTGAAGTTGACTTCAATGGGGCAGGATTTCACTCTCAATATATAATGGGCCAAAGTATTTTCTGAATTGCACTAAGCATTCAGTGGGGCTTAACTAGAGTAGAACTTAGCCCATGGAGTCCATGATGGAAGGATATTAAAATGGCTTTAGCCCTGCTTATATAAACTTTACTTCAGTATACACCTGTAATGTTATGTATTCATAAGAGAAATGCTTTTAAAAGGGCTATGGTGAATAGAAACCTAGAGGGGGGCACTTTAGTCTCTTTGCTCAAAACTGATAAAGCCTCATAGTAATTAGCAAACCATCATGCACTTTCTCTCCTCATCAAGTGATTGCTTTCTTCTCAGCCTTGCCTATCAGCATACTGAATAGGAAGATGCACATCAGGTGTCAGTAGCCCCCTAACTGCTGAGGGCACTGATACTACCCTAGCAAGCTGCTAAAGGAAAGATAACAGACTCCACTTACATGGAGCTAAAACAAATTTATGTGATTTCCCAGCTATATCCACACCTGTCTCTCTAATCCTGTGAAAATGATCCTAGCACTGGTCTTCTGAAAGTAACCCTAGTACAGGTCCAACCAGTGGGGGTGGCTGTTCTTAATAGCCAATGCCCCAATTTTTCACTGTGACCTACACGAACAAATTGTTGGACTCACATGGAATCCCAGTCAAGTCAGTGGGGTTCTGCGCAGGCATGGCCATCCAGCTGGGCACATCACAATACAGGATCAAGACCCAAGACCATTCAGTGGCTTAGGGAGTCATAGAGGCAGCAACCTGAAACCAATCCCTTGAATATGAGCAATGCAGGCAAGTGCTGGGTTATCAATCTCAGAGACATATCTGGCAGCAAAAGCTTCAAGATTAAATCCTTCGGTCACTTACGCACCAGCCTGGAATTTGCCATAATTATCTCTCCTCCTATTCATTACCCCCTAAAAGCTCCAGAAGAACCAAAAATATCCACCCAGTCCTATCTGTTCTACCCTGGTGATAACCACAAGGAAGAGTTCAAGAAATGTGGGCCAAGATTTTCAAACATGGCTGTCTAAAATTAGGCTCCTAAATGCATCTTTAGACATCTTAATAAAAGGGGCCTAATTCTCAGAATTGCTGAACACCCACAAATCTCTCAGATGTCAATGGGAGCTGCAGTAGGGTTGCCAAGCCTCCAGGATTGTCCTGGAATCTCCAGGAATTAAAGATTAATCTTTAATTAAAGATTGTCACGTGATGAAACCTCCAGGAATACATCCAACCAAAATTGGCAACCTTAAACTGCAGCTGTTCGGCACTTTGAAAATCAGGCCGCTTTTATTTAGGTGCCTAAATACACATTTAGGAGCCTCACCTCAGTCACTGAGGTTTGACGATTTTGGTTTTATTTCTCTGTGTAAAGTCTTCCTCCCATCTTCAGGCCCAATTTTTGTACAAACACCAGGGCCCATGAAAGTAAGGACCAAAGCATTATTCACTGTAAGCATCTGACTAGCATAGCAGTTACCTGCTGAATACCCCTTTCAGATACCACATGCCCAGATTTGTCCCCAGTGTGCCTGGTAGTCATTTCCCCCTGTAGATCCCCGTGGGAAGGAACCTTTGCTGTTGTTCTGTAATTTCTGTAATTCACATACTTACTTAACATTTTTCAAATATAAAAAAAAACATTGTACTGTCAGTTTCATTATGCTAACACCCTACATCCAACTATATGATCATGGCATTTTTTAAATACATTCCATGAGATTATACATTAAAGATTTCAGGAGGTGGGGGGAAGGAAGTAACAGAGTGCCGTTTATATACTGAATTTAACAGACTTTATCTCTTATCTAATCCCTCTCCTTAGCCTGTTTTATCTTACTCAGTTGACAACTTTCCACTAGCCTTCCTGTCTCCCTGGTCCACAACCTTGGAGTAATCTTTGACTCTAATCTCTCTTTCTCCTCCACATCCAGTTTCTTCCTTAATCCTCTCAGTTTTTCCTCTCTAGTTTTTCCACAGTCTGTCCTTTCTTTATTACTTCTACTGCTAAAATCCCTGGCCATTCCCTGCTTTTTTCTTACTCTGCTTTCTGGAGCTTTCTCAAAAACATAAGAACGGCCATACTGGGTCAGACCAAAGGTCCATCTAGCCCACTATCCTGTCTTCCAACAGTGGCTAACGTCAGGTGCCCCAGAGGGAATGATCACAACAGGTAATCAAGTGATCCATCCCATCACCCATTCCCAGCTTCTGGCAAACAGAGGCTAAGGACACCATCCCTGTCCATCCTAGCTAATGGTCATTGATGGACCTATCCTCCATGAACTTATCTAGTTCTTTTTTGAACTCTGTTATAGTCTTGGCCTTCACGTGTGTTATGTGAAGAAATACTTCCTTTTGTTTGTTTTAAACCTGCTGCCTATTAATTTCATTTAGTGATCCCTGGTTCTTGTGTTATGAGAAGTAAATACTTCTTCCTTATTTACTTTCTCCAGAACAGTCATGATTTTATAGACCTCTGTTATATCCTCCTTAGTCATCTCTTTTCCAAGCTGAAAAGTCCCGGTTTACTAATGTCTCCTTTCTAGCCTTCCCTCATCTCCCCTCTCCCACCTCCAGTTTATCCAAAGTGCTAAATCTATCTCTGTCTCCCATCTCTTTAACCATATCATTCCCACACCTCCCCCTTAAATCTCTCTGTTGTTCAAACTCCTTTTAAACTGTAAATGTTTAAAAACAGCTCTTCAGCTGGTGTAAATCAGCGTAGTCCTCAACCAACCTATAGTGATTTACTCCAGCTGAGGATCTGGTCCCTTCTCTCTGTTTTTCCATACAGTCCAAGGTAGGGGTAAGGTTGATAGCAGGCTATGGCTGTGTTAAACCATTTCTCTGGGTGTGTTGTTGCAGGACTGGAATCAGACGTGGTATACAGATAACCCAAGCTTTACCCAGTGCTTTCAGAATACAGTCATTGCTTGGATTCCCTGTGCCTATCTTTGGATCTGTTTTCCATTCTATTACCTGTTTCTTGAGCACCACAGCAGAGGATATATCAGAATGTCGCACCTCTTCAAAACTAAAATGGTAATAATCATAAAAATAATACCTAGCTATCACATAGCACTTTTCATCTGTAGATCTCAAAACACTTTGCAAAGGAGGTCAATATCATTACTCCCATTTTACAGATGGAGAAACTGAGGCACAGAGTGGTAAAGGGACTTGACCCTGGTCACTAAGTAGGCCAGTGCAGAGGCAGATCTCCTGAACCCCTGTCTGGTGCTTGCTCCTCTAGGGTCACACTAGCTAGTATTAGAGGCTGGGTATTTAATGCTAAGTTTATTGTGACTTTATTTTTCCAAGTCAAGGGCGGGCAAACTTTTTGGCCTGAGGGCTGCATTGGGTTTCGTAAATTGTATGGAGGGACAGTTAGGGGAGGAGGTCGTGGCCCCGCCCCGGGACTCCTGCCCCATCCAACCCCCCCATTCCCTGACGGCCCCTCTGGGACCCCTGCCCCATCCACACCCCACTGCTCCCTGTCTCCTGACTGCCCCCGGACTCCTGCCACCCCATCCAACTCCTCCTCTCATTCCTGACAGTTCCCTCCAGGACCCTTGCCTCATCCAACCACCTCTTCTCCCTGCCCTGACTGCCCCCTGCCACCCCATCCAACGCCCCCCTCCTTCCTGACTGCCCTCTGGGACCCCTGCTCCCATTCAACCCCTTCCCCCCCGACCACAACCCCGAACTCCCCTGCCCTCTATCCAACCCACTCTGCTTCCTGCCCCCTTACTGCGCTGTCTGGAGCACCGGTGGCTGGCGGCGCTACAGCCATACCACCTGGCTGGAGCCAGCCACACCGTTGCCACCGCACAGCACAGAGCACTGGGTCAGGCCGGAGTCTGCAGCCGCGCTGCCCCAGGAGCTCACAGTCCCATCACCCAGAGCATTGCGCCAGCGGCGGAATGGTCGAGCTGAGGCTGCAGGGGATGAGAGACAACAGGGAAGGGGCCGGGGGCGAGCCTCCCAGGCCAGGAGCTCAGAGGCCGGGCAGGATGGTCCCGCAGGCCGTAGTTTGCCCACCCCTGTTCTAAATGATTAAAATTGTCTTGATAATCTCCTTTGAATCTCCCAGTCCTCCTCCTGCTTGGTGGTTAGTATGACTGTGTAGGTTACATTGTCTTTGTCTGATTGTGGATCTCCCATATAAGTGCGAGATCCAGAGAGCCTTACTTAGTTTTTACTCTCTTCTTAATCAGGTAAACTCTCTCCCGAGCCAAGAAGTGAGAGAGTAAGGATTTCAGGATCTGACCTAAAACGAAACAACAATCGTTGTAGCACTCTCCATCTTAGCCTGCCCCCACTTCCCAAACCGCCCCTTTAACACTCAGATACCTTACAGTATACAGACTACGGTTATCATACTTGTCCTTTTACAGTCCATGCCAACGTTTGTTTCCCTATCCCAGGTACTTGGATTCATATTGATATTACTGTGTTTTTCAAACCTATTCTATGCCCTTTGGGAAATAAATCAAGGAACGCTACCAGCTCCAGTGTTCTTCATTAGCCCAGCAGTTCTGGGGATCACAATGGTAATTCCTTTTTTTTTTTTTAAACATAAGTTTCAATTTAACTATTATAGGGCAAAGCTGGTCTTGGCCCTCTTCCCCCTCACCATCTGTGGGTGCAGAAGACCCAATCAACAGCAGGACTGATGGGGTTCTATAGGTGAGCTGTCTGCAAAAACCTGTGCACTGTGGTGCTGCATGAAATGGTGGCAGGCCAGGGTTGGCACAGGGGTGTGGTCACTTAGTCTGCACTTGTATGGCTCCACTGACCCAAAACACCATGTGGGAGCTGATGCAGCAGAGGCGATGGCATCCTTGAGGTTCCCGTAGCGGCTGCAGAGTGGCCCCAGGGAAACAGGAGAGAGGATTCCATTTCCCACAACCAAGGTGGTAGAATTAATTGTTACCATAATGGGAACAATAGTTCAGCCCATTAACATTGAACTGATCTGACACCAGCAGACAATAACCTCTATTGACCATTAACTTGAAACTGTTCATTGTTTCTCTCTTCTTCCCAGATCCCTGCAGTGTTCCTCACCCAGTTTGAGAGGCTGAAGGGTGTTCAGTCTTCAGGCATCTTGTTGATTTATTGGCTGCTGTCATTCCTGGCTGCTACTGTGACTGTTAGTTCTAAAATTCAACAGGTCCTGGAAGGGGTAAGCGAAACTTTCTCATTTTAGCATGTGCCTCTGGTAAGGTCTCCCATGTAGCCGCTCTTTACCAGCAGAAGAGAGCTCTTCTGCCAGCAAAATAAAACCATCCCCAATGAGAGGCAGTTAGCAGGAGAGTGTCTCCCGCTGACAAAGCACTGTCCACACCTGCGCTTTTCATTGGTAAAACTTTTGTCAGTCAGGGGTGTGTTTTTTCACATCCCGACTGACAAAAGTTTTGCCAACAAAAGTACAGTGTAGACATAGCCTTAACAACAGCATGATTCCTTTGGCCCTCTTGTTTGTTGTCTTTGCCATTCAGCCAAGAACTAAAGAGGCCAGTAGACTGAATTGCTCTCTCCAAGTAGCCACACTGAATTGTGCTTGAGGAGCATTGGCCAGGCAGTTTGAAAGAAACGAGCACTGCCACTACCCAGGCTGCATCTGTTCTGTGGGTGAAAAGAGCACTTTAATCTCCAGGCCCCACAGCTTTTCTGAGCACCCAGTTCACATACAAATCAAAGGAAAAATGCTGTTTGAATTTTAGTGCTGTTAATAAGGCCTGGTCTACACATAGATTTTGTACTGGTAGAACTGTGTCAGTTAGGGCAGGTGGATTTTTACCATCATAGTAATTCCAGTACAGCCTCTAGGGTGGATACAGTTTTACTAGTATAAAGGCGTCTTATGCTATTAAAGTTTATTCCCTTTCCCACCTGGGAATAGCTATACCTGTATAAACACATTTATACCAGTGTCCATACTACGGAGTTGTACTGCATTAACTATACTGGTATAATTAAAGAGGTACAATATGTGCATGTAGACAAGATCAGGCAGATCAACTTGATTTCAGAAAGCCACTTCTGCTGTAGATCTTTTATACCAGCTGTTTTGGTTTCATTAGGCTGAGCGTCTATATGTTAAAATTCACTGGATCGATTTATTGATCTGATATTTATCAGTACTGGTCATTCTCCTAAGTGATAAACACCACAGGTGAATCTTTCTGTGACAACAGGGAAAGATCAGAAGTTCAAATCAGCACCTATATTTCACTAACGGATAGAAGAATGATACACTCCCACAAGATGAGGGATGGTGGGAACTCACTATTGTATTCAATTAATATTGATTGAATTAATTAATGTGAATTAGTCCCACACTCTAGGGACATGCTAGGCATTTCACATTGCCATCTTCTTTTTATTGCCATGATATAATTTCCACTCATGTCATTCTTCCACACTGCTTGCCTGTCTCAGACACAGAGCTGATTATGAGGCCCAAGGGGAGGTTCCGCAAACAGCTGCAGTACACACTAGTTAGCATAAAACCAGGGAATAGCCTTTTTCCATTTTGAAGTATACCCAAAGCTTTAGGTGAATGGGGAATTTATACCCTCACAGAACTAACCCCTTGCATTAGTTTAAATTAAGCAGCCATAAACGTTTACTGGAATCTGCCTGGTCAAAGCCTGACACTGCCATTTTCAAAGCCGGCTAAGGGAGTTCAGCACCCAAATCCCCCTGAATTACAGTGGGATTTCAGCATCTAGCTTCTTTTAGGCTCCTTGGAAAACCCCAAACTCAAACCTTTACTCAAGTCTAAATTATAGTTACGCTCCAGCTCCACCCAGTGGTTTCCTGGTGCATGTGTTGTGATTTTCAAATTGCATGAGTTTTCAGTATCAACAACAGTAATTTAACTTGCATGGTGTCAAGTATCAGAGGGGTAGCCCTGTTAGTCTGGATCTGTAAAAGCAGCAGAGAATCCTGTGGCATCTTATAGACTAACAGATGGATTGGAGCACGAGCTTTTGTGGATGAATACCCACTTCGTCAGACACATGTAATGGAAATTTCCAGAGGCAGGTGGTAAGTATGCAGGCGAGAATCAGTCTGGAGATAACGAGTCAGATATTAGGAATGGCAATATACAAAAACCTGTAGGAGGAGAACACTTCAACCTTCCTGGCCACACAATAGCAGATTTAAAGGTAGCCATCCTACAGGAAAAAAACTTCAGGACCAAACTTCAAAGAGAAACCGTGGAACTTCAGTTCATTTGCAAATTTGACCCCATCAGCTCAGGATTAAACAAAGAATGTGAATGCTTAGCCAGCTACAAAACCAGTTTCTCCTCCCTTGGTGTTCACACCTCAACTGCTAGAAGAGGGCCTCACTCTCCCTGATTGAACAAACCTAGTTATCTCCTGACTGATTGTCGCCTGCATACTTATACCTGCCTCTGGAAATTTCCACTACATGCATCTGACAAAGTGGGTATTCACCCACGAAAGCTTATGCTCTAATACATCTGTTAGTCTATAAGGTGCCACAGGACTCTTTGTTAGTAATTTAACTCTTATATAGCACACTCTATAAGAAACTAGTGCAACACATGGTGCACATCCACAGCAACACTCAGAGCTTATGGCTTATACAGTGTGTGACTCTACCTTTCTTTAGTGATTTCACATTAAGTATTTTACCTCAACCTCAGCAATTCTCTTTTTCACAGGGCTTCCCAGAGGACCCCTTCCGTCATGTCACCTCTTACATTTATTTTATCCTGCTGCTAGTAGAGGTCATACTGTTCTTCTTTACCGATTGGCCTCCCTTCTTCTCAAAAACTGTCAATGACTCTGTAAGTATATTTGACTTCTTCAAACCTCATCAGTCTCTTGTCTAAAACCCATTGGAAATGGGCAGTTCAGATGAACGTCTGAGATGAAAACATGGCAGCCTAATCTAGACCAGTATTTTTAAAAAAAAAACTAGTTACTTGGCATGCCAGGGTTTCTGGGTCCCCAGCTTGATTTTCAGAGGTTTCATAGATTAGAAGGCCAGAAGGGACCTATGATCATCTAATCTAACCTCCTGTAATGCCCTGAACATAGGATCTCCCTGAATTAATACCTGTTTTAACAAGAATGTGTCTTTTAGAAAAACATCCAATCTTCATTTTAAAATTTCCAATGATGGAGAATCCACCACCACCCTTGGTAATTTGTCCCACTGGTTAATTAACATCTCTGTTACAAATTTCCACCTTATATCTAGTCTAAATTTGTCTATCTTGAACTTGCAGCCCTTGGATCTTACTGAGCACCTCTAGTTCCCATTGACTTCAACTGTAGTTGCAGGTGCTCTGCACCTCTGAGACGCAGTCCTGAGCTATCTCAGTTTGGTACCAAAGACAGAGGCAGTCTAAGGCAGGGGACATGGTTGAAAACAGAAGTCTAAAATTTTTGTTAAATGCTCTTTATTTTATTGATTCGTCACCTCTTCTTTTGTCTGTTTTTCCCACCTGTTGCATCCTGACTGGCACCCACGTTGTGAACTGACTGGAGTGAGGATTGTGGTTTTATACTTCTGCCCTGGGTCTGGGCTCTGATACTTGCATCAAATTGCTAAGTAGTTGAGTAATAAAATATTACAAACAACAACAAAACTGGCCAGTGAGGCAATTTAAAACAAATTATTTGATGTAAGAAGGTTCCATGTCAGCCTGCATTAATAGAAATGGGCCTCAAGTGTTATTCCTACTAGCATCATGTGTTCTGTACTGTACACACAGAGAATGACTAAGGATTCCATTTTGTGTCGGACAGCCAAAACAAAGCGGCTTTAACCAATACGATCTGTAGTCCTGCATATGAGGTTAATGTATCGGAATAGAGGCAATTATCTAGAAACAACAGGTCTTACTAAAAGTGCAAAATTAGATCTTGATGGCAAATTGAGGCGCATTCCATGTTATTTTCACTGCCTTTCTCAGGAAGGTCTGAGATGACAGGGAGAGATGTAAGTGGATCTCTCCAAAGGGAGAGTATGGAATGTCACTCCCAGAAATAGTTGATCCTTAGAATCAAGTGTATTTTTTTAACGTGCTTCCATTTTGCCTTGCACAGGACAAATCAGAGAAAAGGGTTTACAATGCAAATGACCAGACAGAATATATAACCAGTGCCATAGGACCATGTCTCTGCCTGTGCTGAACCTGGCATACTGATGCTTCATATGTACATTCTGAAAAACTAGTGACCTATCCCTAGCCACACACCTCACTTCCATTTTCAGTGCTGTTACCATACTGTGCTGACATTTGCTACATGCCTTCCGAGGGCAGCCAGCACTGCATCTCCCTACTTGATCTTTTATAAACAAGGCATAGCCCAACTCCTGCATGAAATTAGTGTTTGTAGATCAGGGGTCGGCAACCTTTCAGAAGTGGTGTGCTGAGTCTTCACTTACTCACTTTAACTTAAGGTTTCGCATGCCGGTAATACATTTTAACATTTTTTAGAGGGTCTCTCTCTACAAGTCTATATTATATAACTAAACTATTGTTGTATGTAAAGTAAACAAGGTTTTCAAAATGTTTAAGAAGCTTAATTTAAAATTAAACTAAAATGCTTATCTTATGCCTCCGGCCCACTCAGCCTGCTGCCGGCCTGGAGTTCTGTTCACCTAGGCCAGCAGCGGACTGAGCGGGGCCTGCGGGACCCTGGCTGGCAAGGCGCCAGTAGTTGGGATCCCAGACTGGCAGCGGGCTGAGCGGGGCCAGCAGCTGGGACCCCAGACCAGGGGTGCAGGAGCTCCTGTTTGGTGCTCAGGGTGGGGGTGGAGATGTGGGAGGTGCAAGAATCAGGGCATGAGGGGGCTGGGTATGTGTAGGGGATGCAGGAGTCAAAACAGGAGCTGGAGGTGTGTGAGGGGGTACGGGAGACAGGGTGTGGGATGGTTGGGTATGTGTGGGGGTGCAGAAGTCAGGGCTGGGTGTGGGGGAGTTTAGGGGTCAGGACAGAGGGCTGGTGTTGGGGGGGGGGGTTCATGGGTCAAGGCAAAGGGCTGGGTGTGGGGGGCGGGTTCAGGGTTCAGGGCAGATGGCTGAAGTGATCAGCTCATGCGGGTGCTCCCAGCCCCCTGCAGTGGCTGGAGGGAATGTGACCGATTCCACTCCTTTCCCAAGAACCCCGTCTGTCCCCACCTCTTCTCTGCCTCCTCCCTGGAGCAGCGAACATGCTGCGGCTCTGCTCCCCCTCCCTCTCCCAAGGACGATCAGCTGATCGGCGCAGGGAAGGAGAGGAGGCAGCAAAGGAAGGCAGCACTCTGGGGGAAGAAGTGGGGAGCTTGGCTATTTCTACATATGAAACGTGTCTGTTTTTCCTCTCACAGAATCCGTGTCCAGAACTTGGTGCCTCTTTTGTTTCCAAAATCACTTTCTGGTGGTTCTCTGGGTAAGAAAACAAGTGATAAGAGACCCTTACTCTAAAATATCAGATAAGCTCCATCAGCTTAAGACAGAAGGGCCCAGATCTTTACAGGTATTTAGGCACCTAGCTCCATTTCAGTTAAATGGGAGATAGTCGCCTAAATATCTTTGCAGATCTGGGCTGAGATTTAAGGGACAGTGGCAAAGCTGACAAGCTCAGAGCTCCTTGCAACAAGACTAATTCTTTCCTCAGACGCCTATGTGTTACTTCCCATGGCTCAAACTGTGCTCTGAGTTATGCTAGCACAGTAGAGGCTTTTTCACCCCTGGGTTGGAAGGGGACTTGAGTGTAGAATTTGCCCAGGTAACTTTGTGACTTGGAAAAATCCAGCCACCCTTCAAAATGATCACTGCAGCTCTGCTAACATCCCAGCTTTCTGCCAGGAGAGCCTCTTTCAATCTCTACAGGACCCCAGGGAACTAGAGATCATGAAGTTGCACCATCCTGCTGCTTAGTTTTCATGAGCAAAGTGGTTCCTGAAATTTTTGAGAATACTTCAAATATTCTTGTAAATGTTAACATTTGGCCTGTTAGGGAGTGAGGCAGCCAGCAACCATGCAGAATGGAAGGACAGTGCCAGATGCACACATACAATGGGCCCACTCTCAGTTATGCCAAAGGGCCTGTCTCTGTTTCACAGGAGTCATGAGAAGCAGAATGCAAGTTTGAACAACCTCAGGGCTGATCTAATTTATGCGGGAGGGGGGATAAGGCCGCTGAATGGCCCCAGGAACATGGAGGTTGCAAAGTGGGGTTAAAGCCACCTTTGTTCTCACCTTTCTGTTCCTGCCCCAAGCTCAAGAACAGAGTAACTGAGAATTAGGCTCAATATGTAGGACTAATTTAAGGCCAATCAACTGAACATTTTTCTTGGACACGCATCCCTCTGTGCTTGGGTTAGGGTGACTAGATGTCCCGATTTTATAGGGATAGTCCTGATATAGGCTTCTATTACCCCCACCCCATCCCGATTTTTCACATTTGCTATCTGGTCATCCTAGCTTGGGTATTAACCATTTATTTTACAGGCTAGTCTGGAAAGGCTATCAGCAGCCATTACAAGCAGATGACTTATGGTCACTGATGAAAGAAAACTCCTCAGAGGAAATTGTTTCTCAGTTTGAAAGAGAATGGAAAAAGTACTGTAACAGAGCCAAGCAGTAAGTACTTGTTCCAGAGGGTGGGAGTTTCTCATCTAGCTAGTGCAGAGCTCACATGTTCAGCATCCCAGGTGCTAACACACCACCTCAGAGCCCCGTTTGACACCATCTAGTTCTCACTAAAGACTAGATCGTGGGGTTTATGCTGATAGGGCCAAATCCTGGACATCAGGGCTCAGCCTATGGGAGGGATTCTGTGCTGGAGATCGCCGTGGGGGCTGAGGGTGGTAGAGTGCCAAGGAAGCTGCATTGCTGCTGTTCTGCAGCTTCGGAAATGAGGCAGCCCCAGGGCCATTGTACTCCTTATTTGCACAAGAGAATGGGCAATGGAGTCACTGCCATTGAATCCTCAACTCATTCAACTAGTGGAAGGGGGAAGGAAGCTCCTGTGGATGGAATACTTGGCAAGGAGAACTTTGTGGCGTTTCCTTTCCCTTGGACTCTTTCCACTGCCAGGTGATCTTTTGGGCATTTATCATTTAGATCCTACATCTGACCTTAACTATGTTGAAATTCATTGGGGAACATCCTTTAATGTCCAAATATCCAGAAGTGCTTTGGGGCAGGGACCATCTTTTTGTTCTGTATTTTTACAGGTGTCCTGTTCCATGACTACAGCTGTTAAGTGCTGCCACAATACAAATAAATAACTCACTATTCAGGCCACTTGGGAAGCCCCTATTCAAAGTGTGGGGTTTTTATAGTGCTGTTGACAGCTCAAGTCAAACACTTCAAGCCTTCTTTGGATTGCAGCCAATTTTCTTTGTGTTTATTTCTTTAGAAACACAGAATCCATCAAATACAAGATGGATCAACAAAGTGGAGCTGGTTTGGTCGAGACAGAAGAGACCCAGGTTCTGCTGCAGCCAGAACAGAGGCAGAGTCAGCCACTGCTGAAAGCATTTTGGAACATGTTTGGAACCTATTTTCTTCTTGGTACCCTCAGCTTAGTCATCTGTGACGTCTTCTTGTTTTCTATTCCAAAGATACTGAGGTAATGCACATTCAGGAATGACTGTCTAGAAAGAAATGCTGTACATACCCTTACACTGGCTACTTTTTCCTTACTTTAATTTTTTGTGCTGATGAAAGGTGTCAGATTTGGCATTCTTGGATTGCCAAATCCTCTGTTTATTTGCTAAGCAAATGGGGTACTGGCCACATAACACAAGGTTCCTTGATTTTCTCAGCCAGGGTATTCAAATCTCTGTCACACAGAGAGAGACTTAAACCTCCAAGTCCTGAAAATGGTTGGTCTCTGTTACCAAAGGTGGCAGTTAGGGCCAGTATAATGGTCTCAGTATAGTACATACACATCACAAACGTCATTTCACACAGGCTGCCAAACAGCCAGCAGATGGCCGTGACTTTTCATCAACACTGTTGGGAACAAGACTCAAACTGTTGCAGCATTGCCAAATCCAAGTCTTTAAATATCATGAGTCAGGCTCCTAAATTTCAGGCAATTGTCATCCAAATTATGTTTAATATCTTTGGGTTCTGTTGGAATTTCAGCTTTTAGGGTGCAGTGTACGTGGGTCATGTTTTCAAGCTTCTCTCTGTGACCAGAGGACTAGAAACTTACTACTTGGTTTTAAAATGAAAGCCGAGGCTCTTAATTGCATGACTTCAGGAGATGGGGTTTTAAGGAACACATCAGATATCATGAGACTCCATATAAAACCGTGAGAGCAGACAACGCACTTGTAACTGTAGAATAGAAAGACTGTATCCGATGATAAATTATAAACAGTAGAATAATGCCCCCCTACAGTTCTTTAAAAAATACTTCTTCAGGTAAGTCTTTTTCTGTTGTATGAACAGTATTGGTTCAGCACCAAAATGCATTATAGTATCACTTCAGTCAAGTCAAACCCAACTCACAGGTGGAATAAGAGCCTTAAACACTATTGACTGCATCAGAATGGCATTTATACCAATTATATTCATTCTTTTTGGGTTGCATGTGTTGATTGGAAATATCAGAGAAATCAATGGCCACATTCATTGCTGGTATAAATGATATTGATATATAAATATCAGGGAAATCAATGTGGCCATTGATTTTGCTGATATTTCCAATCAACTCATGCAACCCAAAAAGGAATGCAGTTAGCGCTGTCAAGCGATTAAAAAAATGTATTGTGATTAATCGTGTGATTAATTGCGCTGTTGAATAATAATAGAATACCATTTATTTAAATATTCTTGGATGTTTTCTACATTTTCAAATATATTGATTTCAATTACAACACAATGCAAAATGTACAGTGCTCACTTTATATTTTTTTCTTACTACAAATATTTGTACGGTAAAAAACCAAAAGAAATAGTATTTTTCAATTCTTCCATTACAAGTACTGTAGTGCAATCTCTATCATGAAAGTTGAACTTACACATGTAGAATTATATACAAAAAAACCTGCATTCAAAAATAAAACAATGTAAAACTTTAGCGCCTATAAGTCCACTCAGTCCTAGTTCTTGTTCAGCCAATCACTCAGACGAACAACATTTTTACATTTGCTGCAGATAACATTTATATTTGCTGCAGATAATGCTGCCTGCTTCTTGTTTACATCACCTGAAAGTGAGAAGAGGTGTTCGCATGGCATTACTGTAGCCGGCTTCGCAAGATATTTACGTGCAAATGCGGTAAAGATTCATATATCCCTTCATGCTTCAACTGCCATTCCAGAGTGCTTGCGTCCATGCCTATGAAGGTTCTGCCTGATAGAGATTCAAAGCAGTGCAGACCAATGCATGTTCATGTTCATCATCTGAGTCAGATGCCACCAGCAGAAGGTTGATTTTCTTTTTTGGTGGTTCGGGTTCTGTAGTTTCCACATCAGACTGTTGCTCTTTTAGGACTTCTGAAAGCATGCTGGGCACTTTGTCTCTCTCAGATTTTGGAAGGCACTTCAGATTCTTAAACCTTGAATTGAGTGCTGTATCTTTCCTTAGAAAACTCACATTGGTACGTTCTTTGCGTTTTGTCAAATCTGCGGTGAAAGTGTTCTTAAAATGAATATATGCTGGGTCATCATCTGAGACTGCTATAACATGTATCAGAGGAGGTAGCCGTGTTAGTCTGGATCTGTAAACGCAACAAAGAGTCCTGTGGCACCTTATAGACTAACAGATGTATTGGAGCATGAGCTTTCATGGGTGAATATATATATGACGAAGTGGGTATTCACCCACGAAAGCTCATGCTCCAATACGTCTGTTAGTCTTGTGGCACCTTATAGACTCTTTGTTGCTATAACATGAAATATATGGCAGAATCCGGGTAAAACTGAGCAGGAGACATACAGTTCTCCCCCAAGAAGTTCAGTCACTAATTGAATTAATGCATTATATTTTTAACAAGCGTCATCAGCATGGAATGTCCTCTGGAATGGTGGCTGAAGCAAGGGTCATACGAATGTTTAGCATTTCCGGCACATAAATACCTGCAATGCCAGCTACAAAAGTGCCATGCGAACACCTGTTCTCACTTTCAGGTGACATTGTAAATAGGAAGCTGGCAGCATTATCTCCTGTAAATGTAAACAAACTTGTTTGTCGTAGCGGTTGGCTGAACAAGAAGTAGGACTGAGTGGACTTGTAGGCTCTAAAGAGTTACACTGTTTTGGTTTTGAGTATAGTTATATAACAAAAAAATCTACATTTATAAGTTTCACTTTCATGATAAAGAGATTGCACTACAGTACTTGTATGAGGTGAATTAAAATGCGGTTTCTTTTGTTTATCATTTTTACAGTGCAAATATTTGTAATAAAAAATAATATAAAGTGAGCACTATACACTTTGTGTTCTGTTTTGTAACTGAAGTCAGTATAGAAAAACATCCAAAAATATTTAATACATTTCAATTAGGATTCTATTGTTTAACAGTGTGATTAAAACTGTGTTTAATGGCAATTTTTTAAATCACAATTAACTTTTGTGAGTTAATCGCGTGAGTTAACGGCGATTAATCAACAGCCCTAAATGCAGTAGATCATTTTACACTGCAGTTGCACCATACCATGCTGGGAAAGTGTTAAGCTAGGACATCTCTGCTCCAGCATGAGGAGGAGCAGTTGAATGTTCAGAGCTGCAGTAAAGTAAAACAAAAACTAGGTTGGGTGCTGCCATTTTACATACTTTGGATGCTAAGCTGTTTGCCCAGCCTTCTATTGTTTTATTCACAAATGAGCCAGTGAGGGTTACAGAGCCTGTAGCCTTGCTAAAGACAAGCCAAAAAATCCCCACTATTTAGGTGTGGTGTTTAGATGCTGCTCGTATTATTAGAACTGGGAGCACTGGCTGTTGGGAGTCAAAGGACGGGAAGCAGGAAGGAGGAGTTGAGGAGGCTGAGTGAGAGTTACAGAGAGTGCAGCAGCAGATTGGTAAAGAGGTTTCCACTGTAAAAATAAAGTCCTGTTGAAGTTTGTTAGTACCTTGCCTGGTTGATACAACATTAGGCCTTTCTAAAAATACTGCCTGCTGTAAGGGCCATGTATTTTGTCATCTCAGTTTGTATCCATCCGCTCAACGTTCTTTTGCAGCCTTTTCCTGGAGTTCATCACGGACCGAGAAGCCCCAAATTGGAAAGGTTATTTCTATGCAACGTTACTGTTCATATTAGCTTGCCTCCAGACTCTGTTTGAACAACGTTATATGTACGTGTGTCTTGTACTGGGAATGAGGCTGAAGACTGCAGTCACAGGCCTAGTGTATAGGAAGGTAAGCCAGCTTTTCCCTTTGGTAGTTGTTTTTCTTATCAGCCACTAATGTTTTTGATGCAATGATATTTAACTGCTACCCCAAATATGAATAATAGCTAAGAGCCATTTTTAGCAAATAATTCCATGGTTACACTGCAAGTGAAGGGCAGCTGCATAAATCTTCATGAGATCTGGGGAAAGCATTGACCCGTTTGCTGTTGTGAGGTTCATGGAGTAGCTCTTACATCTAAAAAGAAGGACTGAAGAGCAGTGGGTGAAAGCTGTGCTTTGCTGAGCAAGCTCGACATTATTTCGTTTCTTGTTGGGCAGTGAATAGACTCATCTGCAGGGTGAAGTCACATGACCCTGAATGATGTTTTCCTTCTTGATATTACAATGACTAGGACTTGGCCTCTTTATGAGCCTGTTCCTTCTTCCCTTTGACCTCAGCATGAATGTTGGTTATTTATTTTCTGAATAGAAGCTGATTTTTGACTGTTTGTGCTCTTGCTTCTCCCACCCCCACCCCATCCCACCCCCAGATCTTGGTCATGTCAAATGCAGCAAGGAGAGGAGCAACTGTAGGAGAAATTGTCAATCTGGTATGTGTCGATGTGCAAAGGTTAATGGATCTCATTATATATTTTAATGGGACCTGGCTTGCTCCTATTCGGATCATCATCTGCTTTGTCTTCCTGTGGCAGGTAAGAGATGGTCACATCTATCTGTTCCTGTTCATGAGATCAAGGGTAAAGGGAAGTTGTCAAGAGTCAGGTGTGAAGTTTGCTGCCCAGAACAACCTGATATTTCCATCTGTCTCCTTTCCCATCCGTCTTTGAGCTCTGTGATATAAAGCAAACACAAACTCATTAGAAGGAAAAATGAGTTTCCACGCACATTTAAATGTGTCTTTTCATTGTTGTTTGTTATTCTTCACTGGATGCCTTGCTTTGATTCATCCTTCCACTCACACAACACACAGTTCTTGGCTTAATTTTTTGGATTCCAGTGTTCAGTCGGATCTCCTAGATAAAGACAGCGAATGCGACTGTTCTTACAACCAGCTCATGGAAAAAAGGGGTCTTTTAGCATCGGCTCTCCTTCTGGTGGTGCCATTTAGAAGAAAAATATGTTGTCCTTTCACAATCAATACTATAACTGTTTTCAGCTCTCTGACTTTCAGGGTTCTGGTGTTCAGTTATTTGGCACAGCCTTAAAACGTAACAATGAGTATGACCTGCAGTGTGAACTTTCCTACACTTTATCCTAAAGACTGATTCCCATGAAGTCAGTGAGACAATGAGGCAATTTGATGAGAGAGATCGTTGTGATACTGTTATGAAAAATGTTTGTTGTAGGCTTACTGGATAAACTAGATGTACTACGTGCCAATGTTAGGATATAAATGATCCTGCATTAGTGCAAGACTGAGATGAGCTAGATAATGCTAGTGACCTTTCCATCCTTACATTTAATGAGGAGTGTATTATATTTCTGCAGAATAAAACCCCCAGTTTTGAATCACGAGCATTTCTGTTTCAGCCTATTTGGTTCTTTGCCAGATGAAATCATGCACCCTGTGGGGTGGGATGATCATGTTTGTAAAATCAAGCAGCTTTGAAGACTGGGGTCCTGAGAGGCTTGCATTACTCAGCTTTTCTGACTAGGATGGCCCATGCTCTTGTTAGCACCTGGAAGGGCATTACAGCACTGGAAAGTGAATTAGCAGCTGCTGTTTGTCATGTTGAGCATCACCACCTTTCTGGAGATGGTGTTGCTAGTTGTCTGGGGGAACACGGAGAGTATTTGGCGGTTACTTGGAGGTAACTGATATAGAGATGTTGGTCCATCTCTTCATTTGGGAGTAATTAGTGCTCACATGAACATCAGAGACTCATATAATCAGCAAGACCCAGGAGTAATGCAAACTGGCATAGTGCCAATTCTACTACCATACCTCTGCCCTAGGCATGCATTACTGTGATTATTCCAGTGCTGGCCTCTACAGATCACCTCAGTGTGCTGGAAATGGAGCAGAGACTATGCTAAGAGAGCCAAACACTTATAATTTACCATTCAGGTCAAACTTGCACCCATATATTCAGTGGTCCAAAGCTAGTGCAATAAAACATTGCTGTTGCACTTTGCTAGCTGATTTAAATCCAGCCAGACCCTGCAGCATTGGCCCGTGTGGCTTTCCTAACCCAGCCACTAGATGTCTCCATTAATGCATCCAAAGGCTGCTAGAGGACATAGCAATGAAGTGTTGGTTCTCGAGCATGTTTCTGCTCTCTCATAGACATTACTTTGTTTTGTTCCTTCAGGGAAATAAACATAATTCATTAAAATAAAAAACATTACCACCTCTAAGACAGTCTATGAAAATAAAATCACTGGGCCAGGTCTCCACCCACATCATTGGCTTCAATAGGCTTACCCTGGGGTATGTGAGAAGAGGATTTGTCTCTGTGAATTCAGTACTCAGGTGTTTTGCATCCGCACAGTTGAGTAAGGCCCATGATCACTCCAGAATTCTCATGGAAGTCTGAGGTGGCAGAAGGATGAATTGGTCACAGTGTCTTCATCCAAATACTACTGAAGGCAGAGGAGGAGGAGGAAAGTTCTAGGTTTACCCAAAGGGGTGTGTAGTGAAGCGTGACTCACTGGCACGGTGCCTCCTGCTGGTTGTCCTGGGAATTAGCTCTTTTCCAGCATACAGAACACCCTCTGCAGGCCGGTGTCTCACCTGCCACTGGCCGCGTGTCCCTCCTGGACCACAGTTCCCTTTACCTTGGGGTTCTGCCCCAGCAGTACCCCCCATGCTCTGGGACTCCCCTCCCTGGGGAACCCCCAAGCCTCTAAACCCACCTTGCCTCAGTGGCTACTGCCAGTCATCATCTAGCCCTCACTCACTGGGGCAGACTGCAGTCTGCAATGGCCACTGATCATTGGCAAGGGGTTAGGACCTGCTGTCTTTGCCTGTTCCCAGGCTGTATATCTGCAGCCCCAGTACCCCTGTAGACCTTCAACAAGGTCTGCAGCCTGGGGTTTTACCAGGCTGGAGCTCCCCAGCTCCCTTGTCCTATTCCCCAGCACTGCTCCAGTTCAGGTACCTTCCTCTTAGGCAGCTAGACCTTCTTGCTCCAGGGCTGGAGAGAGAGAGACTCCTAAACTCCTGGCTCACAGCCTTTTTATGGGGCCAGCTGTGTCCTGGTTGGGGCATGGCCCCAGCTGTGACTGCTTCCCCAATCAGCCTAGCTTGGCTGCTTTTAACCCCTGCTTATCAGAGTGGGGCAGCCACCCCACTACAGAGTGTTAGACACAAGCCTCAAGTGAGAAAACAGGCAAAGAACAAGGTGACCAGGAAAACTAGCATCTCTACAAATATTTCACTCATGTTTCTTGTGTTTCTACAGCAATCTCACTTCTTCTCTCCTGGCAGCTCCTGGGACCATCTGCCTTGACTGCAATTGGTGTATTTTTAATTCTTTTGCCTCTGAATTTCGTGATCACCAAGAAGAGAAGTCACTTTCAGGTACTTTTTTGCCTCCTAAAAATGCAAAATGTTTTCATTCGCATGTGAATTTCTGGAATTCAAGGCCTGGCATCACAGATTAAATCCTATCATTCTCACCCAAGTAAGGACCCCAGGGAGCCCAAGGATAAGGAACAAAACAGAGGTGATTACATGTAGGTATATTGTAATTGCACTGAGATGTGACTAAGTGATAGCTCAGTGTTTGTTGTCCATGCTGATCGTTGCTGTTTGAAAGGATCCCAGACATTCAAAGCCTCTGAAGATTGCTTATAGATTTAATGTGAGCTTTCTAATAGGATTATATTTTGTAGGTTCATAGACCAAAATTTTAATGTTTTTCTGCTACTACTAAAAAATTAAATCGCGAGAAGCTACAAAAGTAAATATCCAACCTAACAGAGCTACAAGCAAAGGGTCCACATGCTACTTAATTGCCCGGAGATCCCTTCCGAACTTACAGCCAGGTTTTCAAGGTGGTGTTCACAAAGACGGAATAGAGACATTTTCAGCATTCCTAATGACAGCCTCAATGGGCCTTTATTTTAGGAGGAACAGATGAACCATAAAGATAACCGAGCCAGACTCACCAATGCCATCCTCAGTGACATTAAGGTCATCAAACTCTATGGCTGGGAGAAAGCCTTTATGGAGAAAGTACTCGGTATCCGAAAGCAAGAACTTCAAGCTTTAAAAAGCTCTCAGATCCTCTTCTCGCTGTCTCTCTCTTCCTTCCACTCATCTACATTCCTGGTGAGCAATTCACTCTCTTTTACAGCACACAGCCTGTTATTTCCTTAGCACCATAGCTGTGCTTGGCACTTTATAGACAAATCCAATAGACAGATGCCTGCCTAGAGAAATTTATAATCTAGTCAGCTGATTCTGCAGTGGGTCTCCTGCAGATCCCTACACCCACACAGGGCCCACAAGGGCATGAAGCTCTGTGCAAGTCCAGGGGTCCACCCACACCGAGCTCACTGCAGGATCAGGGCCTCAATATTTTTTTTTTTTTATAATGCACTGTTGCCTTTGCTGCTGTCCCAGCCCAACAAAATACGTTATCTAGGATAGCCTTCTCTCTGGAGGGGAATGTTCATGTCACTATCTCACTGTATTTGCAGTGCTGCAATGATCTCCAAAGCACAATAAGTGGCACAATCAGATTGGCTTCACTGTCACCAGATTATAAAAACTTTGCTTCTAGAACTCACAGGACAATGTAAATGGGTGTGGCGGATGCCACTTGGGTTTTACAAAATGAGTCCTGGGAGAATGATGCACTATTTGATCACTGCTTTGCTGGTCTGTGAATACTAGTTTGCTTTCCCTTTGCTCCCTTGCAGATTGCATTTGCCATGTTTGCGGTCTACACCCTGGTGGACGAGCAGCACATCCTAGATGCTCAGAAAGCCTTCGTTTCTTTGACCCTGATCAACATTCTCAACACTGCTCACTCTTTCCTGCCATATTCCATAAATGCCGCTATACAGGTTAGTTGCAGGCTATGTTCTCGTTTGCTTGATCATTACTTTCCTTTGCACATTGCTGGTCCGAGGTGAAGGTAGGGATTTCTTACAGAGCGGCACACTCCTAGCTTAGGCCATGTGGGAAAGGCCATAGGAATCAGGGAGTGGAGCATGAGGGCATACAGTCATCCAGATGCATCGAGCCTTCTGAGTTCTGCTGTACAGTCAATGTTCCATAGGGGTTAGCAAGAGCAGTTTTTTCACTCTGTTTTAGCTGTCATCATGAAATGTAATGTTAATGATTTGGGTTTATATTCATTCACATGGAACAACAAGGATGTATTGAGATCAGGGGCAGTCTTAGGGATAGGTTAAGTAGGCTGCCACTTATCCCATATAGCAAGATGGGACCGTATCTTCCAGGATGCCACATCTAAGAGTCTGACGAAATAGCATTGTGATGGTCAGACTCAGCAATGGGCCGATTCCAATCCACTCTTCTGCAGCTGGGAAGAGGGTGAGCTCCAAACTCCTGCTTCAGAAATGTTTTCTTATTTCTGGCCCATTCCTGTGCAGAAGGCACCACTAGATCTTGGACGTGCTCCAGGCTCCATTATACAAAGCGGGGTGATTAAAGCAGACTGAGACAGAAGGGGAAGGGTTCTCAGCACTAGCCCATGAGAAGAGGGGGAGTTGTGAGTGAGCAGGCTAACCCAAGCCAGGGAGACGAGGAGAAACATCTGCTGCTTCTAGCAGAAGTGGGGAAGCTGGGTTCTCTCCTGCCCTCCAAGATGACTGTCATTGCACCTCATTGAAAGAGCATTAGACCCAGTGAAAAAGGATTCTGGGACATATTTGGGAAATGATGGCCAACTGCAGACCTCTGAACAGAAAGAGGTGCACCCTTCCAGAGGAAGAAAGGACATGGAACGACTGGGTATTGCAGAGCTGGATGGGAACAAAGGTAAGTGGTATGGAGAAAGGACACCAACGCCCATCGCTGCCTAAAGCACCAAGAACACTCAACTATCAGTTTAATTTTCCACAAATAAACTGCAAACACCCAGACAATACCATTGCCATGGAAATGACTTGAGCTGGGCATTCACTTGAATTGTAACTCATTTACTATTTTAAATCCATTGGCTGGTTTGTGTGTTTTTAAATTTCAGGCCAAGGTTTCCTTAAGCCGTTTAGCTGCCTTTCTTAGTCTTGAAGAGCTGGATCCGAACAACATGAGCACAGTTACCTCGGACCACTGTAAGCATTGCCCTAGGGTGATTGCCCTCAGTGAGGAGAGCATAGCACTCCGCTTCCACTAGTGTTAGTTACACACAGCGCAGGGAGAGTGTGCCATGTAACATGTGGCTGTATCGCCATTATAGCCACTAGTTTCATTCAGTTCTCTCTGACGGATACAATTTTTATCCTCTACGTGTATTTTTCTTCCCCCAAAAAGAAATAATCCACTGCTGTCAATTAAGCTTTTAAGAGGAGGGCCAAGAGAAGATTTGATAGTGTTAACATTAAAATGCTTTTATAATAATTAACTTCCTAGAATGCAGGCCTTAAGGATCACTGAATAACTCAAGGAAGCAATGAGGGGCCTGCAGGCCACATCCTTGGCTAGTGTGAATCAGGATAGCTAGCCAGCTGAGGACCAGACCCACAAACGCTCGTCCCTAAGTCACTAGGACAAATCTAGCCACCAGCGGATATTGACCAAAAGTCACTATCTATTGGTTTGGTGATCCTGCTCTAGTTGCTAGTGTATACACATTCTACTGTGTGCACTCAGTTTGGTGATAATTAAACTGCATGAAACTTTTTTAAGCTATTGAGAACATAGGTGATTTATTACCTTGCAGAAAATAATTATGCAAATAGAAACAGGTACATTTATGTACCTATCTCTAAATACCCATATATGCCTTTCATGTCTCTTTATATGTTAGCACAGAATGGTATCACCGTAAGGAATGGAACATTCAGTTGGTGCAAAGGAAGCTCTCCTTGCATTAAAAGGTACAGGGTTTTGTTTCAAATAAATATGTCCAGCGATTCAGTGATCACCACCAGTGCTGATCAGCAGCCCTGCAGAGTGAATCCAGCGAGGTCAGTACAGGATAGTTAGAGGGATTTCTGAGCTAAATTTCCTACATTTTGTTTTTTTCTAAATTGCAAAATCAAACCATGCAAGACCTTTACTGTACCTGTGTCCATTCCAAATGTGGACACACTAGTAGGATGTCCCAACTCTATAGCTGATTCTCAACTAGGCACATGGGTATGTCAAACTGGCAGTTATCAGCCCAAACAAGAGTTTCGAGTGTCCTAATAAGACAACATGCTAAACAATCTGTTCCACTTGGCATTTAGCTGCGAAACTCGGAGTACATTTCCGAGACCTGAAGAAGAGCTTCTTGTGGCTCAAAAGTTTCTCTCACCAACAGACGTTGGTCCAATAAAAGATATTTCCTCACCCACCTTGTTTCTTTAATAAGATAGCTTCCTTTGAAAACTGGAACAGTCGTATGTCTTTCCTTTACAGTGCAAGCCATTTTATGCCGTTCCATATGTGAGGTCCATTCTTGTGACCTTGCAATGCACAGCAGTTCCAGAAATGGATAATATTATGAAACGCAATAACAAAAAGTTAAGCGTATGCAGTTGAAGGGTGGGGGGGTGTAGAAAACTGACAGTACCTGAGATGAGCTCAAGTCACAAATTTGGATCTGAATCCTGATTTTGAGCATGCCAAAATGCAAGGCCATTAAGATCCAGTACTTTGGCTGAACTGAAGAAGCTGGGGCACAGCTGGGGAACCACTGAAAGACTTGCCAGAAACAGACAGGAGTGGAGGAGCTTCATCGCTGCCCTGAACACCAGAGGCGTAATGGGAACATGATGATGATGACAACTTTGGTTTAGACCAAATACAAAGAGATGGGCCTGTTTCAACATTTACATCTAGATTTCAAATAGCCTCAAACAGGTTAGATCTGGGGTTTTGTTTATAAGAGCCCGTCCCTAGATGATAAAAAGCAATAATGAGCAGAATGGGACAATGGCATCCTGGCCAGAGACAGCTTTGATGGGATGAATTTTGAGCTGTCAGAAAAAAGAGATGGAAAGTTAGTGTGGCAGAAAGAGAGAGTTCGTTTGTCCCATATAACGGGGCCTGACAACTGGCAAAAGGAAAGGGAAGCAACTTTTTTCTCCTCTCTTTAAGAGACAATAGCAAAAATGTTGCTAGTTTCCCTTGCAAATGCTGCATCTGAAAGGTACTGACAGCACTAACCTGGGGAGATGCGGGACTCTCTTTTTGCAGGATAAATCTAACCGTACCCCAAGGCTGCCTACTTGTTGTGATTGGCCAGGTGGGAGTTGGAAAGTCCTCCCTGCTGTCTGCGTTACTTGGGGAGCTGCAGAAGTTGGATGGCTACGCAGCTGTTAAGGTAAAGCTCTCCCTGAGTGTTTGCTTTTGATCAGCATGTACGAGCAGTTACCATGCTGACAACGTTGCACATGGAGTCGCTGATATTTGGTGAAAACCCATCTTCTGCCAAACATTGAGGGAGGAGGGGCAGCTGAGCGAGGAGCCCTGGGCTGGCTGCAGAGTTGCCTCCCATCTTGCTCCAGTCACTTGGGTAATGACCTGGGACGAGGGGGGGCTGGGTTCTATTCTCTGCTCTGGCACTGACCTTCTGTGACAGCTTGGACGAGTCATTTTGCCTTTCTGTATCTCAGTGTTCCCATCTGTAAAATGGGGCTAATGACACTTCCCTTACTTTGTGAAGGGCTTTGAGATCTATGGGGAAATAGCACTCTATAAGAACCACTTACTGTTAGTCCTTGGGCTCTCATATTTTTGCATTACACAATGGCAGTAAGGTAAATCTAGGGAGGTGATTGTAAAACACCACATTTCTGCTCTATAGAATATATATAAAAAAATTCCCCTCTCACCCCTATGGGTGGTATGTGTCTTCCTCAACCTTGGGTCCTCTACCAGAGGCCTGGGAGTTTGAGAGTTCTGTGCAGTATCTTAGCTGTTCCTAGCACTGCACTCTTCTGGACAGAGAGCTCTGATGTTGTTCCTGGGATCTGTTTGAGCCACTCACCCAGCATATATCCCCTCTCATTAGGTCTACTGTAGTAGTAGCATTCCATCAATTCCAGGTTCTCTTGTCTCGTCTATGAATGGTTTGTTCCAGTAGCCCACTTATCGTCAGATTGTCCTGTTCCCACACATCGACGGCGGACCTTGTATTAATCCAGGCGACGTCCGAGCTGGCATGACTCTCCTAGTTCATGTCACTCTCATATTTGAGGTAGGCAGGTGAAGCGTTAGGGGTCTTTGCCAAGGACCCTTACTGGAAAGTTGGTACCAACCAGGATTTGAACCCCGGTCTCTCGTATCAAAGGGCGGTCTCCGTATCAAAGGCGGCGCTCTTAATCACTACGCTATCCATAATCACTACGCTATCCAGTCGCTCCTACATATATATATATAATATATATATATATATATATTATATATTATATATATATATATATATATATATATATATATATTCTCTGTCTCGTCTGCAAGGGGACAAGAACCGGCCAACTACCGCCAATAACCTGCCTCCCACAACATGGAAAGTCTTATCAGCATCATAGCTGCAAGCTACAGACCACATGGGCCAGTACATGAGCACAGCTCAGAAGGCATTGGGAACAACACCAGAGGCTCAAAAACACCAGTTGCTCATAGATAGAGCAGTCGCCCAAGACTCAAGGTCTAGACAGACCAACTGAGCACAGCCTGGATTGACTATAGGAAAGCCTATGACTCAATGCCGCACACGTGATCTGTGAATGTCGTGGCGCTATACAAGTCAACAGGACACTAAGGACCTTCCTCAAGAACTCAATGGGACTATGGAAGACACACTAGAAGTCAACTCAAGGCAACTTGCACAAGTGGCCATCAAGTGCGGCATATACCAAGGTGATGCACTGTCCCGCTGCGTTCTGCATAGGCTTAAACCCCTCAGCCAGATAATCACAAGGACTGGATACGGGTACAGGTCAGGTGAACTACCACACCACTCCTCTAAATGGATGACATAAGCTGTATGCTAAGAATGAACGAGACATGACCGCTATCACCTGACACGGATCTACAGTGAGGATATCGGATGTCATTCGGACTGAGAAGTGTGGCCGGATGGTATGAGAGAGGAAGGTAGTCAAGATGATGGGGTGAACTACACGGGCCACATGCAGACATACAGACCAGCTACAAGTACCTTGGCATCCCGCTCACAGAACCACTGATGAGAAGCAAGGAAGACAGCAACACCAAGTATCAACAAGGAAAGAAAGGTCTGAAGAAGCAGCTCAGTGGGAAGAACAAGATCCACGCATCAAACGGATACGGCCCTCGGTCACAGATACCCTGCCGGTATAGTGAGCTGGCCAAAGGAGGACATGGAGGCTGCCGATGTAAAACGGAAGCTCCTCACAATGCACGGAGGTTTCCACCCCAAGTCCAACACCCAGAGATTGTATACCAGCCGGAAAGAAGGCGGGCGGGCTTGGTGAGCGTCAAGGCCACTATCCTGGATGAAACTGGAACATCCAGAGTACATCAGTAAGATGGCCCCCAAAGATGAGCTGCTGAGAATGCCTGAGGCAGCAGCAGACATGGAGGAAGACCAAGCAGAAGAAGTGCCATGGCAAGACAAGACCTCATGGATGTACCATCGACAGATAGCTGAGGTGGCTGACATTGGGAAATCCTACAGTGGCTGGAAAGGGCTGGACTAAAAGACAGCACTGAGGCACTGATCATAGCAGCACAGGAACAGCACTGAGCACAAGATCCATTGAGCAGGGGTCTACACATAGAGAGGACCAGTGCAGACTGTGCAGGAGCCTCAGAGACAGTCCACACATAGTGGCAGGATGTAAGATGCAGCAGGAACAGCAAAACTGAACGGCACAACCAAGTGCTGGCATTGTGTACAGGAACATCTGCAAAGTCGTATGGGCTAGACCCTCCAAGGACCCAGAATGGGGAGATTCCGCAGAAGGTTGTGGAGAATTAGCAGGGCTAAGATTCTGTGGGACTTCCAGATCAGACGGACAGGCAGGTACTGGCCATCAACCAAGACATCACGTGGTAATTACAAGGAGCAGAAGACAGCGGTGGTGAATAGGTATAGCATGCCAAGTGACAGCAACATCCAGGAAGAAGAAATAGAGAAGCTGGGAGAAGTACCAGGGCCTGAGAAGAGGAACTAGAGGACGGATGTGGAAAGTGAAGGCCAAGTGGTCCCAGTGGTGGTAGGAGCCCTCGGGGCTGTGACTCCTAAGCATGGGTGAGTGGCTCCAACAGATCCGCAGGAACAACATCCAGAGCTCTCTTGTCCCAGAAGAGTGCAGTGCTAGGAACAGCTAAGATACTGCGCAGAACCCTCAAACTCCCAGGCCTCTGGTAGAGGACCCGAGGTTGAGGAAGACACATACCACCCATAGGGGTGAGAGGGGAATTTTTTTTTTTTTATATATATATATATATATATATATATATATATTTAGCCTCTGAGAGGCTTATGAAAGAGACAAATGCATTAGTGATTTCACCCATTTCCACTGTATAGGGCACAGTAGCTTACGTCCCCCAGCAAGACTGGATACAAAACGCTTCGGTGGAAGAGAATATCATCTTTGGAGACCAGATGGATGAAAGCTGGTATAACAGAGTGATTGATGCTTGTGCACTGCAGCCAGACCTGGAGAGCTTCCCTGCAGGAAGTAAAAGTGAAATAGGAGAGAAGGTATTTGACCAGTTACTATCCCCCGCCAAGCTTTTCATGAGTGCCCAGTGACTGTGGGTGCCCAGCTTGAAACACCTTAAAGGGAGAGGGCAAGTGCTCAGCACTTGCTGAAAAATCAGGCTCTAATTTAAAGGTGTCAGACTGGCCACGTGAAAGTTGAAGCACCCCAAACTAGGAGAAATGGGTGAAAAGAGCCAAAATCAACAACTCCAAACTGTCAAAGGGTCCCCTCCCGCACAGCTGCAGAAATGGATCACACAGAGCTGACTGCTTCTACCTTTAGTAAGGAAAGCACTTCTGGGATGAAGAGGGTACAGTGCTACATGAAATTTTATACAGCAAATGTATAAAGTGCCATTAAACTCGTTAAGTTTCAATGTAAGTTAGTGAAGAGGGTCAAAACACATACCAGAGCATATGAAATACATCATTGTATTTCAACAGGGGATAAACATATCTGGAGGGCAGAAACAAAGAGTGAGTCTTGCTCGTGCGGTGTACAAGAAGGCAGCTGTTTACCTGCTGGATGACCCCCTTTCAGCTGTGGATGCCCAGGTTGGACAGCATATTTTTGAACACGTCATTGGACCCAATGGCTTACTGAAGGACAGGGTACGTAAACAAATTCATATCCCCCATCATAAATAATAAACAAAAAAAATGACTTTGATCATCCAGCTTCTTTCAATGCCTGCCTTTGGTAGGAATAATCACCACATCCTATCGGTTTGCTCTCTGCCCTTGTTGAATATCTGCAGCGACAGCACCTTGTGGTGTTAAAAAAAATTTGTCCTAATATCTATCCCAAGTGTTTCTCTTTGCTTTCTTCTTCCTGAACGATGCTCTTTGTAGTCCTTATTCTTGTTGGAAACAATCTGAGCATCACCTCTAAGTGCAGTAGAGTGAAGAACTGGTCTGCTGTATGGTATTTTTGCAATCTATGCTGTGGCATGGGCTTTGTTTTGTTGGCATGTAAGTTCTAAGTGCCTGTGCTTTGTTAGTTGGCACTCTTTTGTAATTGACAAGTATGGAGCAGAGCATTCTGACAAAACCAGGATTTAAGTCCAACGTTAATGCATAAGTAGAATGGATTCTGGAAGTGCCGATTATTAGTCTAGTTAGTGTAAGATGTATGGGTAAGAGTTCAGTAAAAGGCTACATTAAAACAAGCAACCAGTGCTTACAGATGTCAAATTTGTATTCACAATTAGATTGTCTATCAGCCTGTCAATGTAATTATGAGATTGAAATTCAGAAAGAGACACACAGAACTGACTGTAGACTTAATCAGCACTTGCAAAGAGTTTGATTGTATATTAGAAATAGAGACATGCTCACATCTTATTTTGAAAAATCTTTACTGACTTTCTTCCCACATACAATTGTGTGGAAATATCCTTGGAATTTCAAATCAAAGGGCAACTTCGTACCAAGTGTAACTTCACCGAAGTTAATGGAGTTGCAGAAAGGATGAATTTGGCTCTAAGACATTCAAGTTAGTGACAATAAATCTGACCTAGAATCCGAGGAATGCCATCCAAGTTGAGAGGTTCAGTCTTGGTGGTAACATCAGTGGTGAAAACTGACTAGATCAATCGCATTGCCAGAGGCGCCCACCTGTGCAGTCCCTTCAGTAGACAGAAGAGGCTGTGCTGGGCAGCAGAAGGCTGAGGCAATTATAACTGGTATTTATTTATTTAAAGTAGACTCGTGTTCTGGTGACCCATGCAATCAACATTTTGCCCCAAGTGGACAATATTGTTTTGATGGTGGATGGAGAGATTTCCGAAACTGGCTCCTACCAAGAACTTTTGCAGAGAAACGGGGCTTTTGCAGACTTTCTCCATTCATATAACAATCCAGAAGAGAAAGAGGGCTGTGATTTACAAGGTACACCAACTGAATAACTCCCCTTTTGGTTTCATGGTTCATGTGTTTTCTGATTAATGAATGTTGTCTCAGTGGGAATCCACTGCTGTTCACACAGGGGCCAATCAATAATCATTAGCTTTTTTCTATTCATGAAATCTCAGGCATTTTCCCATGAGATCCCATACTGTGATGCATCCCGCTAAATGGGGCTATATAAGCACGATGCATGAATGCTACTGTCATAAATAGATAGCTAAGGGTTAATGTTTCTTTCACCTGTAAAGGGTTCACAAAGGGAACCAAACACCTGACCAGAGGACCAATCAGGAAACTGGATTTTTTCAAAACTCAGGGAGGGAATGTTGAGTCTGTGTCTTTTGTCTGTCTCTCGGCTATGAGAGGCTTCTTTCTATCTTCAAGCTTCTAATCTTCAGTTTCAAAGTTGTG
>NC_133777.1:19198087-19327740 GCF_003597395.2 Chelonoidis abingdonii
GAGCCAAAACCCTGGAATTTTTGGCTGGTGGCAGCGAGATCAAATCTGAGCTGGTAATTAAGCTTAGAGGGGTTCATGCAGGCACCCAGATTTCTGGATGCTAAGGTCCAGATTTGGGAAAGATGCTTATGATAGCTACCATCTTATTAGGCAAGGATAATGCTATGAACACACATTATTCAGTGCCCGTGCCATCACTGCAGCTTTGCTGAGGTGACTCACAAACACCTTTACTGGGAGTTCTTTCCAATGATCCCTCGTTCTCTCAGAGGCTAAACAGAACAAAGAGGATGTGAGGTATTACAAGAATATTTATTCCACAGCTGCAGAAAGCACCAAGGACATCATCGCTTCCAGAAATGCTGTGTCCCCAGGAAAGCTCTGCCGGTGAGTGTAGACCATTGCCTCAGACACCAAAGCGCAAGCGCCTGCTCCAAAGCCCGTTCAAGTCAATGGAGAGATTCCTACCGAATTCAGTGGAGTTTGCACTGGGCTGTAAATGAATAGGATGTGCCCATGGATGGAATGCAGGGCTGTGAACAGGCACCACCACCTATGAGTACTTTTAATAATATTTTCTCTCTACTTCCCAAGGAGTTGTAAGTTTCCTCCCCAGAGTTCAGATGCTGGACACTTCCATACCATGAGGATGACAGAGTCACTCCTCTTGTATTAAAACCACAGATCAACCAGTAGCAGTTAAAGGGGGGTAAGCAATCCTGTCAGCCAGAGATAAAATGGGTAAGAGATCGCAAGGTAAACAAGGAGTAGACATTTTTGACTGAAGCCATAATGGGTTCTCAATCACAGTAACTGACAGACAGCTCCCATAGGAGGCAGGTTCAGACCCATTAACAAGTGAACTGTTATTTGTAAAGTTTGCTTAAACATTTGATTCACCAAGGTTATTAGCCCTCACTTATGGCGCATCACATAGTTAACAGAATCATCATTGCTTTTGGATGGTGCTGGATTGACAGCATTAAAGGCTGAAGTCTTGTGGATTATCCTCACAACAGTAAAAGCCCCGGCAGCAGCACTGCAAGTTTCTGTCTGCCAATGTGCCACCTCCCTGCATGAGAGGGTATTTCAGTCTCTGTACCCATTTAATCCTTGGCCTCTCTGCTGAGACTCCATAATTGTTGCCAGTTTGGGGAATGTGAACATCTGTCTACTGGGAAACAGACTGAGACCAAACATTTCATCCAATCCACAGTTAGATGCTAAGAAGCTTTATTCATCTCCAGTCTGTTCCGGATTCACATTGCTGGAGGTGTGCCCTTAATGCAAGGAATGCTCTGAGTAATTCCGTGAACCACAGAAACCACAGCCCTTTAAGTAAGGCTTAAAAACTTCATGGTCTTGGATTAAAAAATAAAGGTGTTTGTTTTGCATTTATAAATTGACAGATCTTCTGTTATGAGGGATGGAGCCAAAGCCATAAATCAAGACTGCACGGCTACTACAGCCCCCAAAGATGCGGAAAGATTAACAGAAGGGGAGAAGGTTCGGACCAGCAGGGTAACTGCAGCAATTCCTTTTAGAGTAATGGAATATAAAATAAACCCATCATAGCAACAGGAACTTACACTAAGATCCTTAGCTAGTATAAATCAGCATAACACCGTGCAAGTCAGAGCAACACCAATTTGCACTAGTTGAAGGTCTGGTCCTATTCAACCTTATTTTGTGTAGCATCTTTCATACCAACTGTGTTCCCAAAAAATGCTTTATAGAGCTAAAGTGTAGCTAGAAAATTTGAATAAAACAGCAGAGGGAGAGAAAATGGTAGAGATGAGGAGGAAAGTATTTCCGTTATGATGGGTGGAGAGATATAAGACTGTTTCAAGTGGCTTGTGCTGCAGAGGGAAAGTCTTTTGAGTCAACTGGGGGGAAGTGGTGTGAAGGGACAGCTGAGACAAATGACAGGACACATAAGGTCGGATAAGGTTCATGGAGGGCAGCTTAACCCTGTCCTGAAATGTATGGTTAGAAGTGCTGTTGTTACTCTTCCATGGCTGTGGGTGAAGGCAGATATGGGGCTTGTGGAGGTCAAGAACAGGGGATGTGCGTTAACCCAGGTGAGGGGATGCAGGCATGGATGAGGATTTCAGCAGAAGTGAAGTCCAGAGCACAGTGTACCCAGGCTGTGTGGGGGTGATGATGATGAGACTTAGGAGATGTGGGAGGGGAAAGAATAATCAGGATCAAAGGTGTAAACCCAGTTACAGAGAACAGAGGCAAATGGGAGGTCTAAGTCCCAAAGAGGTTTGGTGAAGGCGGTAGTTTAAGGAGAGTTGTGTCCAAGGGAAGCACATTCAAAAGACATTGCTTTCACCTTAAGGGCCAGATGGCAATCCTTGCACTCCTGCTGGTGATCAGTTACTCACGTGAGTAGTTAATGGGTCTTGTCACATAATCACTCACCAATGGGAATAAAATGGATTATATCATCACTCAAAGGGATAGTAAAATTCATTACTGAAAATAATGACGCTTTCAACCCAATAAGCATTTGTACATTGTTTGCAATCACTGGTTAAAACCTTGAGCTTGGTCAACATGGCTTCAAATTATTCATCCTGCATTGATAGGACAAAGAGATTAAGAGGCTGTCATGGCATGCGGTGCGTAACATGGAACATACACCATACAGCATTCCTTTGCTTAGGAACAGACAGCTTATCAAGCCTGACCCTTCTTTCCCTCCTCCTTTTTGATTGCTTCACTCTAGGTCAATATTTCCATTTATCTGGATTACCTGAGGACCACAGGGCCTCTGATCTGTTTGTACATTGTGCTCTTGTTTGCGTGTCAGCAAGCTGCCTCGTTTTGTCGCGGTTACTGGCTCAGCATGTGGGCAGATGACCCTGTTAATAACAGAACGCAGCAGCACACAGAGCTGCGAGTTGGAGTCTTCGGTGTTCTTGGAGTCCTTCAAGGTTTGCTTGACCCGGTCACCTAATTGTTCTGCATATCATTTGCCTCCCTCTTTCCCATTCCCAGGAAATTTTCCCATCATACAAACTTTGGCTTGTCCTATGGGTGCTGGGCTTTTGGCAACAAACTAAAAGGCTTGGCATGGGATCTAAAAAAAAAAGTTCTGACTCACATTTGCACAGGGTGCACTGATTTTTTTGGTTATGGTATCTGAACAATATTCCCAGTGTCACTGCAGAAAACTCTGGCTTGCTTGTGTGTGCATTGAGTTCTTCTCTCTAATGTGCATTGCAACTGAGCATGATGGGTGGTTCCCCCATCTTTAGCCATCTTGCCTGTCTTTGTCAGAACTGGTACCCATGAAAAATTCACCTCTTGGGGGCGATTATGATGTCAGTTTCACTTTTCCATCTCTCCCAATTTTATGCACTACTCCCTCTTTATCCCCCTCCCTTCTCTTCCTCTTACCCCCTTCCCATCCTCTCTTCTCTCAAATCATAACTTAGCCAAATTAAAATCTCATTTCTTAATGAGAGCCAGATTTAATCTTTTTACCACCCTAGGCCTTTTGGATCTAAAAAACTGTTAGAAAAAGGCTGCCAAAATGTGTATTATTTGAAATATGTACGCTATTTAACTCTTCTCCTAATCAAAAATAGCTAAAATGTTTTGCTGAAACTTTCAACAACAAAAAATGCATTTAGGGCAGAAACAAAATCCGAAAAATTGTAAGCCCAAATGGTGAAAGTTTTAAACCAGTTAAAACAGGGGATTAGAATAGAAGCTGTTAGGCAACCTTAACTATAGCACAGTCCCTGCTGTAACAGTGAATCTAACTGGATACATGGGCGTCTACCTGACTCAAGAGAGTTAATTTAATTCAGAGTAATCCTAGTTATTTGCACCATTCACTGGAGAACAGAGGGCTTCTAGCTTCAGGGGTGTTTGGTAAGAGACAGAACTAACTGTTCCATCAGATTTACACATGCTGATGCCCATTCTGTGGCTATTCTGCAGATACAGTAGCCATACAACGGGCTCTGGAGTGACTGTTAGGCCATGTTAAGGTGACCAGACAGCATATGTGAAAAATCGGGATGGGGGTAGGGGGTAATAGGAGCCTAAGTAAGAAAAAGACCCAAAAATCGGGACTGTTCCTATAAAATCGGGACATCTGGTCACCCTAGGCCACGTCTACACTACCTGCCGGATTGGCGGATAGTAATCGATCTATCGGGGATCAATTTATCATATCTCATCCAGACGCGATAAACTGATGCCCGAATCGAGCCCGTACTCCACCTCGGCAGGAGGAGTAAGCAGAGTAGACGGGGGAGCTGCGGTGGTCGACTTGCTGCCATGAGGACGGCCAGATAAGTGGAACTAAGATACTTCTTCTTCAGCTACGCGAATAGCATAGCTGAAGTTGCGTATCTTAGATCGATTCCCCTCCCCTCCCCTCCCCTCCCCCCCAGTGTTGACCAGCCCTTAGACTATAAACCACTTGGTGCAAGGAATGTCTTTTTGTTCTGTGTTTGCACAGTGATGAGCACAATGAATTCCTGGTTCATGACTGGGCTCCAAGGCACCAACTCAATATAAATAAAAAAAATAGCACTAATAATAGACCAGCACCTTTCACCAGCACCAAAGTCACATTCAAGAAAAGCTCCCCTTAACATGCTTTCAGCTGAGAAATCTGAATCTAGGTGGTGACACTTCCCTTCCCTTCCATTGCAGCCATTGGCAAATTCGGATCGACCGCAGCCGTCCTGCTAGGAGGAGTGATTGCATCACACAAGCTCTTTCAGCAGTTACTGGAGAATGTTGCCAGATCCCCAATGCTGTTCTTTGAGCAGACGCCCATCGGAAACTTGCTGAACCGATTCTCCAAAGAAACCGATGCCATTGATTCCATTATCCCCGATAAACTGAAGTCCCTGCTGGGCTTCTTGTTCAGTTTACTGGAGATCTACATAGTTGTTATAGTGGCCACGCCAATAGCAGCGGTGGCGATATTGCCACTGACAGTGCTATATGCCGTGTTCCAGGTAGGATTTTGAGGTATGTGGCTGATCTAAGAACCCGCCACACCCTTTGCTACAGGAACCTGCTCCCATTGTTTAGACTAACCTGAACCAGATCTTTTTGAGGGGCTGAGATTTTCAGTTGGTGTTTTTTCACCTCTGATTTCATGCCAGAATCAAAACCAGCAGTGTCTAATCTTAAGAAGAGTCTTCTCACAGAATCCAGGCTCTCAGTAGCTGCCTCCGAAGCCTTACTAGAAGGCCTGAGATATCATGATGGTTTTAGGTGGAACTTCTGTGGAGATTCCTGATTGACATCAGTGTAAAGGAGATCAGACTAAGGCCCGAAGTGTTTTTCCTCTTCTCCAGTCTTCCTGTGCCACTTTTAACATAAAACATATGCCAGAGAGGCAGATGTTTTTCAAGGCACCCATTTATTCTCCCAGTCTGGTTCTCTGAAATGTCAAATAACTTTGCCAGAAGACTGGGGGCAGAGGAGGAGGGTGGTCAGGGGAATATCAAAAGTCTTGAGTACAGTACTTGTTACAGAAAATTAAGATCATTCTGCTTTGCTACTTTAATGAATAAGGCAGGTAAACAACAAGGGATTCTTCATGAAATCCCATCTGAGTACGGAAGGATGGGATTGAAGCAGTCAGTACAACTCTGCAATTCCATTCGCGTCATGAAATTCTTTGATCGGTGTACCAGTCACACAGGACATAATGAAATGGGTCAGGAAATCATCTGGCCCGTCACAGTGCTATGCACCACTTCAACAGACTGTTCTTTCTGGAGAACTCTGGTTGTCCTGGCACACACAGTCTGCAGCAAGACACCCTGCTTTCGGGCATAGCTTGTTGTATTAGGTGAATGGTTCTCCTAAACTGTAGGTTGCTAAATTACTATCTTGAACTAGAGGCAAAGTTTAAGAGATCAGGAGAGATTTTAAAATGGAGGAAGTATAGAAATAATGGGTGAGATCCTGCCCCCTGCCCCCACTTAAAACAGCCAGAACCAGGGCTTTTAGGACCTAGAGATTCCCCCGATGCAGGTATGTGCAGCATAGCCCTATAGCTGCTCTCCAAGGACTCTCTCTCAAATCCTGGTATGGGGGCATGCCAGGGGTGGGATTGCAGCATGTAGCACTGTGGAGATTCCAGATAATGCTGCAGCCCATAGTCCAGAATTTAGACAATGTCCCCACAGGCTCAAAGGCCTCCTTATACCTCACCCAAGCTACAAGTTCTGTGCCACAGTATCTCACCCAGTAAACACATGCTGCCTGGACATTAGGTTTTATAACATCAGGTTAATGTGCACTGCTGTATTTTTTTTTTGGCATCATTTCTAATTTTCTGAACATGATCAGTTCCCCTGATGAATTAGCCTAGTGGGGGAAACACACTGGTAGTCACATACCCTTTCCATTTCTCTGTGTCTCAGAACTTCTACATTGCCACCTCCTGCCAGCTGAGACGCCTGGAAGCTGCGAGTCGCTCGCCCATCTATTCCCACATTTCAGAGACGTTCCAAGGGAGCAGCGTGATTCGTGCTTACAAGGAGCAACCGAGATTTATTTTACAGAATGATTCCAGAGTGGATGAGAACCAGAGAACATGCTTCCCTGGGGTCGTCGCTGACAGGTATGGAGCTGCAAATATAGATGCAATCATGTTATTCTCATGAAGCTATAGATTAGTGCAGCCCTTCTGCCAGGTGGAATCGGCAGCAACAAGAGCTGGGTTTAGTATCTAAGGGTTTCTCTTAACAAAAGACAATAGAACCAGCTTGAGTCCCCATTCAGTAATCTGGAAAGCTAAACACCTCTCCCAATTGATGCCTCTAAGTGGTAGTACTTCCCTGCTCGCCAGCACTGAGTCCCCATACAACAAAATACAACTTTGATTAAAAGGGAAAAGAGGGGCCTACATTAATCTCGGAAAACACCACAACCTAAATACAAAAGCATGTGACCATACACAAACACTCACCCCACAGTGTGTTGGGCAGCATCCTTTGCCTCAGTTTCTCCCCTTGTGGTGTGAAAGTCTGTGACCTGAGTCCCAAGGGAGACAACTGAGGTCATTCAATTAGGATGAACAGCAAAAGAATGGGGCAGACAATCCTCAAAGCTGGTGGATATTCCAATGCTTTCATTCACCAACCCAGCACAAAACCGCTTCTATAGTACCTCGCTGGTTACCCAGAAGCCAACATCACAGTTCCCTTAAAGCACCCCAGCCTTAGGCCTCCACCCAGATACCCAAATCAAATATGATGAGGATTACTACAAATCTTATTCATCATATAAAAAAATTCTATCAATCCCAAAGGATCGGACACATTACCCCCCAGGTTAATGAATATTCCGGATCTTACCCATATACACGCTACAGCCAATTCTTATAAACTAAACCAAAATTTATTAAAAGAAAAGAGAGAGTAGTGGTTAAAAGATCAGTATACATACAGACGAGTACAGTTCTTGAGATTAAATTCATAGCAGAGATGGTGAACTTCGTAGTTGCGAAGAGTTCTTTCAGAAATAGTCCATAGGTTATAGTCCAGTGTTCATATTCAGGATGATTCCAGATTAAGACTGGAAATATCAATCTTGAGTTTAAACTTCCCCTGCATCAAGCAGATCCGAGATCCAAAGGATTGGGACCCAAGGCATCTTTAAATGGTTTCCAGCCTTCTTTTACGGGTCGGAGTCCTTCAGCGAACAAAAGGCAATCATGGAGATTTTGAAGTAGACCTGTTTCTTAAACATTGCCGGTAATTAGGTACACAGATTAACATAAGGCAATTGCCCATTTTTCCACCATTCCCAGATTATTTGCTATACATTTCAAAGAGAGATAAATACAGTGATCTTACTATGTTTACAGCTCATTTAAATGTTAATATATCCTTTTGATCTCTGAATCAATAACTATAGTGCCAGACAGGAACGTCCTACAGGAAAAAAGTACACATATACATTTGGTATCATGTCCAATTCTCTAACAATACAGGTTTGCATTTCAAAGTTCTAGCGTATCTAGCATATAGTGGCCCTAATTACCTTTCACGTACTTTTTAACACGTCTCTAATGGTTAACTTTGGGCTATTTATCCTGCAAGCTGCTTAATCCTTTCTGGCCACGTGTCACACTTGGTATAAGATCTGTTGCAATTATATAACAGTGGTAGCAACCATGATTTTGCATGGTCATATTTTAATCAGATAATGTCACAAAGTCCAACAAACAAACGTCCCTTAACACACCACTCCTTTTCCCTCCCCAGTGCTCCACTCATAGTTGGTGGTCTTTGATTAGCGAAGACCCAAAGTTCAGAGGTGCATTTATGAGGGGGTGGGGTTTACCACTCTCTGCTGCTGCTGCTGCTAGTCACCTCCCACGGCTACCGCTGTCTCTCTGCCACCACTCCCACTGTCCCATCACTACCCCAGTCTGCCATCTTGGCATCGCTGAGCTTCTGCAATGTCACATTCTGAGGTTCTACCACTTTACCCAGCTCTCAGTGATTTTAGCAGGTGGCAGGGAACCTCACTGCCAGGACAGTTTCTGTGTTGCTTTTACTTGTTCCCACACAAGGTCCAAGGCTTAAGCTTAGACTTGCTCAGCAGTGAGGACAAGCTTTAGGAATCACCACTTGGAAACAAGGACTCTCAATTGAGTCTAAGCTCTGTCATTAAAAGCTGGAGAGGGGAAGGTCAAAAAGTGTCTAGGACTCTCGAGCCAGCATCCACGGTACCAGTTAGGAACACTTGTCCTCGTCCACTCATCACTGGAATTTGGCATCCTACCTCCCTGCTTAGCAAGAGAGGTTCAGTTTAGGGTGACCCCCTCAATCAGGGCATGCTAAGCACAGTTCTGTTGCCCTTTACTCATACAATAAGGATAACAAGATTTCATTATCCCTGCATTTGAATACTACAGTGATTTGTAAACCAAACCAGCCAAAATTTATCATTTTGGCAAAGCAGCTCCATCATGCTGGGCACCGAGGCAGAGCAGCTATGTCTGTGCAAACATGCTCTGCTCCTCAAGTCTTCCCTCCCCTCCTCCCCCCACCCCGGCAGTGCATCACTAGATGTCGAGGGCAGGGGGAGGGGAGGGAACTCCTTCAGACCCAGCTTACATCAGAACTAACACCAAGGGAAGAGCTGGTGCCAGGCTGGTGCCAGGCTCAGAGCAACAATTTCAGGCTCTGAACCAAAGCTGCTCACCTGATGGAAATGATAGACCAGGGGTCAGCAACCCTTTCAGCAGTGGTGTGCCGAATCTTCATTTATTCACTCTAATTTAAGGTTTTGTGTGCCAGTAATACATTTTAATGTTTTTAGAAGGTTTCTTTCTCTAAGTCTATAACATAGAATTAAACTATTGTTGTATGTAAAGTAAATAAGGTTTTTAAAATGTTTAAGAAGCTTTATTTAAAATTAAAATGCAGAGCCTCTGGACCGGTGGGCAGGACCCAGGCAGTGTGAGTGCCACTGAAAATCAGCTCATGTACTGCCTTTGGCATGTGTGCCATAGGTTGCCTACCCCTGTGATAGACTCAGGCTATAGCGGAAGAGCCGTGGCACAGTGCATGGGGTGTTTACAGACCAGCACCGCTGTCCATTCCAGAGGCTTGCTAGCAGTTATGTAAAAAGCCAGCCCCATGATCATAACGACTTTATTTAGCACCCTTTACCAAGAAGGCTCCAAATACATTTTACAAAAATAGTTGCAGGCAGTATATGAAATTGAGAGGAAACGAGAACATAAAGAAAATGGAAGTGGGCTAAATCCTCTGTTCTCTGCTTGCAGGTGGCTTGCTACAAACCTGGAGTTTCTAGGTAATGGTATCGTGTTGTTTGCAGCCTTGTTCGCTGTGCTTAGCAAAACACATCTTAGTCCAGGGATTGTTGGCTTTTCCATTTCGTGTGCTCTTCAGGTAACTCAAAGCAGCAGGGCATGATTTTACCATCTCATCAGGTTACAGATCATTTTTTAAAATCCTTACCTGTATCACAAATAACTCTATGGATCCAATCCTGAAGCCCTTACTCATTTGATTAGCACATAGATTGCGAGCATCAGGCTCTAGAGAATTAAAACTGGAAGAATTTTAAAGACTCTAATTTCCTTTCCACTAGTTGTACTTTTTATGTTGGACATTTCTCAGCTTGGACAATGAGAATAGATTAGCCAACCTCCTATTTTTAAGATTTCCTAGGCAATAGCAAACTCTCAGGGTATGTCTACACTACGAAATTAGGTCGATTTTATAGAAGTCGATTTTTAGAAATCGATTTTATATGGTCGATTGCGTATGTCTGCACTAAGCGCATTAAGTCGGCGGAGTGCGTCCTCACTACCGTGGCTAGCATCAACTTACGGAGTGGTGCACTGTCCCATAGTTCCCACAATCTCTCCCACCCATTGGAATTCTGGGTTAAGCTCCCAGTGCTTGATAGGGCAAAAACACTGTCCTGGGTGGTTTTGGGTACATGTTGTCAGTCTCCCCTCCCTCCATGAAAACAACAGCAGACAATCGTTTTGTGCCTTTTTTTTCCACGCAGACGTCATACCACAGCAAGTGTGCAGCCTGCTCAGCTCAGCTCACCGACACCTCCGCTGTTGTGTCCTGGGTGCTGCTGGCAGCAGATGGTGCAGTAGGTCTGCAAACCATCATCATACACCACTTCTGCTGCAACTCTGCTCTGCTGCTATTGCCTCGATAGCAAATTTTTCCATGTTTTCTGTCATGGGCTCCCTAATACGTGCGTTCTTCCTCGGGAAATGTGCACAATGCTAACCATCATCCTCCACCGCTTCCGCTGCAACTCTGCTCTCCTGCAGATACCATACCACAGCAAGCATGGAGCCTGCTCAGCTCACCACTGCTGCTGTGAGCATTGTAAAAGCCTCATGGATTATCCTGCAGCAGGTGCAGAACCTGAAAAAGCAGGCAAAGAGGCAATGATAGTGCAATCACAATAGTGATGAGGACGTGGACACGGACTTCTCTCAAAGCACGGTCCCTGGCAATTTGGACATCAGGGTGGTAATGGGGCATGTTCATGCCATGGAACACTGATTCTGGGCCTGGGAAACAAGCACAGATTGGTGGGACCACATAGTGTTGCAGGTCTGGGATGATGCCCATTGGCTGCGAAACTTTCGCGTGCATAAGGACACTTTCATGGAACTTTGTGATTTGCTTTCCCCTGCCCTAAAGCTCAAGAATACCAAGATGAGAGCAGCCCTCACAGTTGAGAAGTGAGGGGCGATAGCCCTCTGGAAGCTTGCAACACCAGACAGCTAACAGTCAGTCCAGTACCTCCCATTCGGTCCATGCTGGGGCTCTTTTGTGCTTCTGGGATTCCATGGTCACCTGTGCTGATGAGCTCTGCATGGTGACCTGTGCTGATCAGCTCGCCATGCTGGCCAAACTGGAAATGAAATTCAAAAGTTCCCACGACTTTTCCTGTCTACCTGGCCAGTGCATCTGAGTTGAGAGTACTGTCCAGAGCAGTCACAATGGAGCACTCTGGGATAGCTCCTGGAGGCCAATACCATCGAATTGTGTCCACACTACCCCAGATTTGACCCAGCAAGGTCGATTTCAGCACTAAACCCTTCACCAGGGGGGGAGTACAGAAATTGATTTTAAGAGCCCTTTAAATCAACAAAACAGGCTTCATTGTGTGGACGGGTGCAGGGTTAAATCGACCTAACGCTGCTAAATTCAACCTAAACTCGTAGTGTAGACCAGTGCTTAAGTACCCACACAATTGTGCAACATTTGAGCTGCAAATACTGGAAGGGAATTTATTATTTTAAACAAGATGCTTCCACTGACTTTTGAAAAAAAGCTTGGAAATATTTTTATTCCTTTCCAGACGTTAAGCTAATTTTTATAGACGCTCTTATTTTTTAATCTCAGTAACTCTGTCACTGTTATTTATAGAATATAGGACCTTACAGAGAACAAGTCTCAAATACATGAAACATCCATCTTGTTCCTTTGAATTTAAGCTTAAATGGTCACTCTAGTTTAACAGCCAAATAGTTTTCTTCAGTGTTTATTTTCCATGTTCATGTGACTAGTTGCAGATTATTTTGAACGGTTTTCATATCACTTTTAAGAGCTGGAAGTTTAACATAAGACAGGAAGCAACATCTAATTCTTGGTAAGTTGGCACCAAGGTAGCCTCAGGATGAGCTGGCAAGGCTCCTCCAATGTGGCCTGGCAAAATTTTCCAGAAAGGCCTAGTGTCAGCAGGATTTATTTTATCTTGCAAAACAATTTGCAGACAATATCTTAATACTTATCCAGGGAGGCCCCTTGTGAAAACACTGGGCCTGATCCGACAAAGTGTCAAGTACTTTGTAAGAACAGGGTCAAAGTCGGTATTTCATTTCTAGCCAGTGTTCTTTCCTTTTGTAGATAACGGGCATTTTGAACTGGATGGTGCGCTCCTGGACAGAAATAGAAAACAACATTGTTTCTGTGGAGAGAGTGAGAGAGTATTCAAAAACCCCGAAAGAGGTAACTAGCCATAGCCAGCCATTGTTCTTACCCTTTGAACTGGAATTTGTCTCAAACCAAATCAGCAATTTTTCTATTCTAAGGACCAACACCTTTCCATTTTAATTCCCAGAGACCCGGTTAGGTTACTTTAAAATAACTAGGTGTTCTTTATAACCTCTGCTCAGTTTATGTTCTTAAACCAGTGAAGCTGTAGTTGTCATTTTTTAAAAAGTATAATTTATTAACAGTTACCACACCCATGGAATGCACTACAAGATGCACTAATTGTGGCATCTCATATCTGATGTTATATGTGTTAACAGTTGCTAGCCGTTTAATGACAGATTTCTTTCTTTTATGCTACATAAACATTAAAAATGAACAGGTACTATCTCTTCATGTTGATCATATCAATGTATAGATTGAACTGAGTGTGGCAGAGCAAATAGTTAGAATATTCTGTATGGTTTCCTGATAATGTAATTAATCTGACATGCCTACAAATGCTTATCTCCAAACTTCAGTTAATAAAGTAATCTGGATCTTTGTGTAAAGCAACTAATTTCAACGTCAACAATTCCTTTATGAAGAATAAATGCTGCCTCTAGAGAACCTTTTAAAGAGAGAGATCCAGAAAGACTTTTTGCACACATGCTCTGAGAAGTTTTCCATTTTGATTATAGCCATATTACTTGAAGACTTAACCCAGCTTAAGAAGGTGCTGTTTGTTTCTCTTTTACACAGGCTCCCTGGACTCTGGGCAGTAATTCTGCAAGTCAGGCTTGGCCAACTGAAGGAGCAATTGAATTTAGAAACTATGGTGTGCAGTACAGGCCAAATTTAGAGTTTGCACTAAAGAACATCAATATAAAAATAAACGGGCAAGAGAAGGTAAGCAACGTCATTTATTTCTTTGGAGCTGCATGTGTGAACAGTGCTTTAGAATAGGTAGCCGCTGCTAAACTGAAAACAATCCCTGTCTCAAAGAGTTTAAGGTTTGAAGACACAAAAGCTACACTGAGGTAAACATATAGTACGTTTGGCCTTCAGAGTCTCCTAGCACCCTGAGGAACCCCTTCTTAATATATAGCTTTGTTCTCAGTTTTGATACAGTGTGTTAGGAATTCTAGTGAGTCAGATCTATTATAGGAGGTTGGCAGAGCAGCTCTAAAGGAATTTGATGTTTATTTTAATCTAATGTAACATCAAAGCTTCTTTATATTTGGCAGCTATTCTAGTTTTTCTCCATTAAGGCAGGGGTCTCAAAGTCCTGGCCGTGGGCCATCTGTGGCCCGAGAACCTCCCCACTGCAGCTCGCAGAAGAGACATGCATGCAGCCACACTGTTGGCAATGTTTGCTGCAGGTGCCACCCCCTGCAGCTCCCATTGGCTGAGGAAGAGGGACTGCGATACTATAACTAGTCGCCGGGCAGAGTCAGCATCATTAGTTGCCAGGCAGAGACAGCCATGGAGGCAGCATCACTTTTTTCCCCACAATGAATAAAAACAAGTCAAACTACTGAACACAGCTCTCTGATGCACACCTTGCTGCAATCCTGAAGGTTTCAACTGCTCAGTCACTGAGGCCAAACATCAACAAACTGACAGAACTGAAGCATTGCCAAGTGTCTGACAAACGCTAAAAGCCCTCTGGCAGGCGAAGAACTGTATAAAGTTGTATAACAGTTTTATTATTTCTATGCAATTCAAAATAAAAAACGCAATATAAATGTTTTCTTTTCTGAACACCATCTTCAGTGACATTATTGGCCCGCTGGGAGGATTTGAGTACTGGCACTGGCCCTAAGATGAACTGAGTTTAAGACCCCTGATCTACAGCTTGTAATGATTTCCCTCTCTAACAAACAATTTAAAAGTTCCCTATGGGTTGTTACCCAACTCTAAGAATGTTAGGTGAGTATTATGACAACTTGAGGCCAAAGGTTCTTGGAGAAATGGTCAGATCCCTTCAAGTCACACGTGTCCCGGTCCTAATGACTATGTATCAAGTTTATGCTGGAATCCATGTGGCTGATCATGTGTACCACCACACGCGATGCCAATTCATGCCCATCCTCAACAGCTATTCCATGAGGCTGCAGTGGAAAGGAATTAAATCCCTGGGACAGGAAAGAGCGGCAGATATTACACCCAGGATCTGCATAAGATAGGCTGTTTGTCAGTCACAGATCCACTTGTCTTCTCCACCATTAACGCAAAGGAATAGTGCCTTTACTTTGTAATCTAATGAAAGATAGTGGATGGCTTTCAAAAGAGGCCCAAGGAGAACAGCAGATGAAAGGAGAATAGCTTGTAGTTGAAAATGCAAAGGAAAGTTACAAATCCATGTGTCAACACCACCACTGTATCCAGGGCATGGAACTGCAGGAATAGGTGCTTAATGGGGTGTTTTTCTCTGACAGATATGGTCAAAGTCTGGACAAATTTAACCAGTGGTTTGTTACCTGTCAATTCCATGGTCCTAAAATTTAACTATGGCTATGAGCCAAATGGTGTAAAGCATACATCCTAAATTTTCATTCTTCTTTTAGATTGGCATAGCTGGAAGAACAGGAGCTGGGAAATCAACTCTTGCCATGGGTCTTTTGAGATTAATGGAAGCTGCAGAAGGCGAGATCTTAATTGATGGAGTGAATATTGCCCAAAGAGGCCTCCAGGACCTTAGAGCCAAAATAACTATTATCCCCCAGGTATGAAGTTAATTTCTAAGGCATTTATCAATTCTGCAGGGTATTTACATTAACATCCGTGACGTGCAGGAAGGCTTAAGTGCAGTGGTGAGCTGGAGCCGGTTCCCACCGGTTCGCAAGAACAGGTTGTTGAAATTAGATGCTGGTGTAGAACCAGCTGTTAAGGGGCGGGTGGGCAAACAACTCTGGTCCAGGGGACTGTCCTGTCCCCCACCTGAGCTCCCAGGAGTCCCAGCTTGGGAGGCTGAGGCTCCCATGGCCCTTCCCCTCCGCAGAGTTGCAGTGTGCTGAGCTGCCGGCAGCTGGGCAGCTCAGCTCCTGAGTCCTGCCCTCTGAGCAGCTGCTGACAAGGTAAGGGGGAGGGGGAGTGCGAGCTCCAAGGCTACCCAGGGACGGAGGGGAAGTGGGGCAGTTTTCCCCCCGCCCCACGAGGATGTCTCCGGCACTGAGCTCCTCCTGCTCAGAGTTGGCGGGTCAAGCGGCAGGAGCTCAGCAACGCTCCAACGTTTTGTTGGGTGTAAGAAAAACATCAAACAGCTACCTCGCAATTATTGGGGGGGGGGGCGGTTATTGTAATAAAGAATAAAAAAAAATTTTTTACATGTTAAGTATGACTCCCAATGACTCAATGCATTGCCATTTCTTATGGAGAAAGGTACAAAAAGTACATACTGTGGAACATCCCTTAAATCAGAACTTTTTATAGGGAACCGGTTGTTAAGATTTTGGCAGCTCATCATTGCTTAAGTGGGTCACAAAGAGAAAAATTCATTGCTTTTAAAAGGGAAAAGTAACCACTGTAGCCACACTGTCTGATCTTCCACAGAACACTGGCTGTAGCATTTCACCCTGGGATTCCTGCAGTGGAAGGAAATTAAGGAGCTGTGTTGTTTTGTAACAATCATTTCAGGAATCTTTTGTGCTGTCTCTATACCCAGGATCCAGTTTTGTTTGCTGCTTCTCTACGAATGAACCTTGATCCTTTAAATCAGTACTCGGATGAAGCCATTTGGACAGTTTTGGAACTGATTCAGCTCAAGAACTTTGTATTGGATCTGCCTGATCAATTGAACCATGAGTGCTCGGAGCGAGGGGAAAACCTGAGGTACCATAAGTGCAGAAAGAGAAAGACAGTGCCCATTGTGTTTGAGGGTCAAAGGGTGCACAATTAGTAAACATTCCTAAATGAGGGTAATAAATTTAAACAGAAAGATCTAATTTAGTAAAGCACAAAGCAATAGTCATCACAGAGCAAACTTGCTGTAGCAGTATAATCCTTAGCACTGTGGAATTGCTTAGCTCATAAACTCTCTAGGGGGGTAGGGGCAGTCTGTTCTGTTTGTACAGCACCTAGCACCGTGGGCTCCTGGATGCTACTGCAATACAAATAATCCCCTCGGTTTTTTTGGCTCGCTTCATGCTGCTATCTGCAGTGCTACCAGATAGCTGAATTAAGACCAGATCTGTGTTCTCAGACGATGCTGGTAGTATGGTGTCTACACGTGTTGCACATCTGGCCCCTTGCTCCTGTCCCCAGAAACAGACCAGGTGCACTTCTAACATTCCCAGCCTCCTGCCTTGCTGGGGAAAGCCCATCAGCTGCTGTGCTGCTTTCAGACTCATCATTGCTTTGAGCAGGGGGTTGCCCTAGAAGTCTCTTCCAACCCTAATCTTCTATGATTCTGTGATTAAACCCAAGGAAAAGCAATAGCCTGTTTGTTCACCAATTGCCCTTCTTGCTTTCAGTGTTGGTCAGAAGCAGCTTGTTTGTTTGGCCAGGGCACTCCTGCGGAAAGCCCAGATCCTGGTGCTAGATGAGGCCACCGCAGCAGTGGATCTGGAAACTGATCTTCAGATTCAATCAACCATAAGGACTCAGTTCAAAGAGTGGACCGTGTTAACAATAGCTCACCGTATAAACACCATCCTAGATTATGACAGGTAACCTTGCATTGGTGTATTTGTTCACATTCATTTTCACAAGGACAGCAGAAGACGGAGGCAGGCTTTATAAACTGGACAGACCCCATAGCATTTTAGAGAGTGACATCTCCTTGGAACCATTTAGGTCTCATTTCTGTCTATTTCTTGTTTACTCCACTCAAGATTCTGCCTTAGGATGGGCCTTCTCACCATTAACCCTGGTTAATCAGAGGGAAAATGAGATCTATGTCCATCTCATGCTCTATATAACCCTTTTTTGTCCACTCATAGATAAATCGTTACTGCTGAATATCTCCTCACTGGAGCTCCTCTCCCCTGCTCAGATACAGCTCAGTGGTTTGGAGTTAAATCAAAGAATTAAAGACCAGATTTACTCCATTCTTAGTCTCTCCAAGGGAGTATCCCATAAGTAGTAGCTCTCTTCAGAGGGGTGGAACTGAGGCAGGCTCTAATAATAGTAGCTTAAATATTGTTTGAGTTCAGTGCGACTGTATATATCCTAGTTCTTACATTTCTTTTTTAATATTCACAGGATTTTAGTCTTGGAAAACGGTCAGGTTGCTGAATTTGATTCTCCAGAGAAACTAATAGCTCAGAAGGGACTATTCTACAGACTGGTTGAAGAATCAGGCTGTATCTGATTATCACCCAAGGAAGATACCAGCACCATCTGAGAGAACAGATTTGTTCTTAATTCAGTTACATCGGTTTGGCTAGAAAATGCCTGATACTTATTCAAATCTTATTTGAAACTGAGCTTCAAACTACGCTGGATATGTGAAGGGAAACTGCCTTGGTGTATTTGGAAAATGATACATGTATACCTGTGTATTTCATATGCTATAGCTGAGATGATGGCCACGGAGAACGAGTCTTCTATTCACGTTCAGTGATTGGAATATATTAAATTATGGTTGCAACTGAATGTTAGTTACTGAGTTTGTGGTCACTCTCTTTACGGAGTGATGACCACTGTATAAAGTTTTATGCAGCTCCAAATTAATTGGCTTCATTTTCAAAATGAAATACCAAAAACTCAGTTCTGTCCAATTAATCAGATGAACCCATTAGAAATCTGGAGTAAGCATAAAAAATACGTACTCACATCTTATGCAGTTATGGCAAAGTAACTGAGCTTTCCAATCAGCTCTGTTTAGAATATAAATAATGGTAAAATACACCTTGCAACATTTATGGGAGTGCTGTGGATATTTCTAGGAATGCCAAAGAAATCATATTAGATAGGTAATGTTCTAATTGACAGTGAATAGCATTTTAATTAGTAACAAATGAATACACAAGTGTTTTCAATCCCATGCTCATTTTAATGAATATGTTAGTCATTTTAAAAATGTCCATAGTTACCCGTGGATTCAGCTGAAATAAAAACTGATCTTTCACAATTGTAATTTTTTTAATCTGTGCAGGTTTGTAGCCCAGTGAATCACAGAGGCAACCAGGCTTTTGAAAACAGAACAGATATTCTTACTGGTTTGGCCGATGCAGCAGGACAATATACCACTAGGTCTCAAGAGTCTAAGTTGTACGGAAAGGCTGAAAATGAAGGGACTTTGGGAGAGAGATTGATCATGGTGATGAAATACTATTTTTTAGATAAATACAAGTGCCTGATTTTATGACCCCACTGATGTGAACTAAAAAACCCCACTACCTAGACATAAATAAGGAACTCAAATCTATTGAACACAAAAGTTAAACAAAGTGTATAAAGCAGTTTATGTACTACTGAGATTTGATTGTGGCTTGAAGGTTGGGTGAAAAGCAGGAAGGAAAGCTTGCCTAAGAAAGATGTCTCAGGCAAATAACTAAGAGATCTAGAGATTGAAAATTGAGTTGGTTTGTTTTCCAGTTTCAGAACAGATTTCTGTGCTGAGCACTATCTAGAATAGCTTCAGTGACCCAGGAATTACCAAAAGGATTTCACAAATGGAATGTTTCTTTAAAAGAAATAAAAAGGTTAAGTGTATTCCTGTGCTGAACCCCAAAACAGCCTAATTAACAGGAGCACAAAAATCTGGATCCCATGCATTGCTTATTTTTGCTTAACATATAACAAACAATGACATTTTAGACTCGTTATCTTCCTTACAGGTTAATAAAGCTCTTTCAGAACCTTGCAGCGTTACTATGACTATACTTCAGGAGCACAACCTTAAGTTACCATTTCAGCTTAAACAATTGTACTGAATATTTATTGCTCTGGAGATATGGCTGAAGTGTTACATTTCCTCTGATTACAGAGTAGTTTACAGGCAGAAGGGGTAGTTCAGTGGTTTGAACATTGGCCTGTTAAACCCAAGGTTCTGAGTTCAATCCTTGAGGGGGCTATTTATGGATCTGGGGCAAAATCAGTATTTGGTCTTGCCAGCAGCAGCACAGAAGTAAGGGTAGCATTACCCCCACTACAATAAACATATGACCCCCCCCACAACTCCTTTTTTTGGGTCAGGTCCCCTACAATTACAACACCCATGAAATTTCAGATTTAAGTATCCAAAATAGTGAAATGTATTTTAAAAATCCTGTGACCACAAAATTGACCAAAATGGACTAAATTTAGTAGGGCCCTAGTTATTAATCTTACCAAGGAAGTCTGACATCCGCCTGACAGTTTGCTGGGCTGAAAATCATTTATATGCAGGTGCATAACTTCCATGATTGCTAGTAGCTGCTCTTTGCCTGTAACTAAGGGAAAAAGATCTCCTTAAGTGACAGCACTTAAGTACCTTCTGAGTGAAGACCAAGAGAATGTCCCATCTTCTATAGCAATCTCACCTGTTCAAACAAAAACTGTCAAAGGGGAAAGTAAAAGCACAGCATGGAGAACAGGGGTTTTAGAGTAACAACAGGCTTTTACATTAACATACAATGCCTTTTACCCCCATAGGATTCCAAAGCCCCTTACAAACGATTACCTATTGATTGCATACTACAAGATTTGGGGTGAACAAGGGGAGGGCAGCCCGGCAGAACATCAGCTCAAAAGCAGGGCAAGGAAAGTTATTTTGTTTGTTTTTAACGAGGGCACTGGGCTGAAAGTATATTCTTCCAAAAAATCCTACCATCATGCAAAAATAGACATCACACCCATTTTCAAGTGTCTTTTGAAAGAGTCTGCATCCCTCCATGTCAACTACATGGCATTCAGACACCTTTTTGTGCTATCCAGTTGTTTCTCAGATATTTGTCCCCAAATTTTTGTGCTGCTGAAATAGGTTTTCAAAGATTTGGTTAGAAAGCATGTGCTTAAGTTCACTGGAACTACTCACATGCTTGAAGTCGATAAGTTAAAAGTTAAGCAGGCGCGCAAGTGCTTTGCTGGATTGGGGCCATTGAGAACAGTTAAACAGAGCAGCTTCCCTCCTATTTAACTCTGATACCCACTGTCTACATCGAAGCCTTTATCCACCATATGCAAGAAAAATTCAGCCAGACACTTCAGGGAGACAAATGACTTGGAGGGAAAAGAATTGTGCCAGCAGGTTACATTATAGAAACCTCAAAAAGAAAACGGACTCGTAGCATTGTGAGCACCCATTGTACATGTATAAAACTTTTGTAAACTGCAGAGAAGTGCATGACAGACTCAAACAATAAGGTTACGAAGGCTGTTTCTGTATCCAATATGCTGTTCTCTGCTATAGACGTGCACTGCAAACACAGCAAGAGAAATGTGTTCACAAAGAAAGAAATTCAGCAGCAGGAGGTAATAGCTTGGCCTTTGCCTTCTTAGCCCGCTGTGCTCTTGCTCTGGCCAATGAAGTGCTTAAGGGGTCAGGGAGAAACAATCGGCAGTGGCATAACTAGCTGACACTTCTTCATCCTTCAGGATAATGAATGACCCATGGATATCCACTGGATAGCCAGTGCACAAAAGCATTAGCCTGATGTATGAAGAATGCATTTAGGGTTGCTGCTTTGTGTTTTAAACTTTACCTCACATTATTTTCCTGCCGTCCTTGGTCATTATAAAAGCAGCAAAAAAGATTTCACTTTCTGGGGAGATTATAAATCTGATCTCCTCTGATGTGCAGAAACATGAGTTCTTGTGGTGCCGTATAGATGCTCCAGCAGGTGAGGACAATCAATATCCTTTTTCAAGATGCTGATTCTAGTGGTGTTGGCCTAATTTGTGTGCAGATGTAGTCATCCTGCCTCCATAGGAGTTGAGTTTTTAGGGATTGCTATGTAGGGGGTTTAAAATGTAGAGGTTGATCTTTCAGCTGGCTGGGGGTTTCTACAGGCTGTGGATTACTACTCAGAGAGAATGAGGATTAATTCCAATCTCAGCTATAGGACCCTTTAAATCCTGTGCTAAATGGCTGCATTAAGCCTAGCAGAGCTACGTCCAAGTATTGATCTGCAACTAGAATTCCACCTGTTCAGCTTATTTCTGAAATATGGAGTTTTTCTGACAGGAATGACAGGTGAGACCAAAGCATACCATAATCAAGCTGACCAATGAAATTCTTTCAGGGGTTAATTGACTTGTGTTTTATGTCTGGGAGATGACTTGTATGAAGAATGGATCTAACCATCTAATAGCACACTATTACTCTTCATTTTTTACTATACTTCTGTATCATTGTATGAAAAAAGGTGTCAGTAATGCAGCCCTCGGACCAATGTTCTAGTCCTCATGTGGCCCTTGTGGTGATTTCAGATCCCTGCACTATGCTTACTGTAGTCTGGAGAAGATACTCAGTTTTTAAGTACCATTTTTGGGATGGTATTTAACTGGGGTGTACACGGTATTTATCTGAGGTCCTATCAACAATGGTGGATCCATATTTTATATATGACACCTATACGTCAACTTTTTTCATAATACAATTTCACAATATCAGTTTTCATAAATTGTACAAATATTGCTCCAATTCCTCACAGGGTGGGGATTGGCTCCTCGTGACCTGACACTCATCCCCACAAAAGGGAAGTGTGATCAGTTTCTCCAAGCTTGAGATCTTGGCTCAGTCTCAGAGTAAAACCTGTTTACTTCCTTTTCCTTATAACAGAATTTCTTCTGTTACCTGCTGACCTGAGTGACTTACATCTTCAAATACAGGCTGCAAAACAAGAGCACACGTATAGGGCCATGAATAGTGAGCTCTTCAGGTACTGAGCTCTGAATACTTTACACAGGATCTGTAAGAGTGAAAATAGACCCCAACTGCACCCTTTGGCTTTTCTGGGGAATCTGCTTCATCAGCTTCTTTCTCCTGCTCTGTGGTAAGACACTTCATCTGGGCTACTGTTCGGTCATGGGAATTAAACAAAGAAGAGGATCCCTCCAAAGCGGAACTACCTCTCTACTCATCACTCCATCCTGAGAATAGAGATCCGCAGACAGCCACTTGCCAACAGTTCCTAGGATGGAGGCAGGGTGTTCTCACTGCAATGTGGGGACAAAGGTATTCATGGGTCCCTGGAATTAGCTTTCACCACTGGCCCATCAGAACCCAAGTTTGTTTAGACTCCTGTGTGGAATGTTCCACCCAGTTCTATATGGAACATCCCCTCAGACCAGCCAAGACCACTCTGAAGGCACACACAAAATACTTGCACGTGTTTTAGGAAGCACAGAAAACAGGTCTCGATGCCATCCATTAACCCCAATTCTAACCTCTTAGGGCAAGAATCAGTCAAAATGACTTCAGTGACTGTTAAAATGGTAGTGGCTGGCATCCTATTAGCACTGAACAGCTACAGTCCCCAAACCCAGTTAGGCCAGTGAGTCCAAGAGCATGGCCTTTTATTTTTACATTGTCCCATGTTGACAGGCCATTGAAACATGAAAGTGGTAAAAGGCCGGTTCCAATGGGAAATGCCATAGGAAAGTGCCCACTCAAAAGTAGGAAACATCTCACTATGGGACACCTTCAAAGGAGAACATGTATGGGATAGTTGGACAGTGTGCAAGACCGATGGGAGCCAGCACCATGGGAGCAGCCAGGTCCCACCACAAGAGCTTCAGACTCCCCTGTGCCTGGCACAGATAAATGCAATTTTCCCCCCTTCTGTCCCAATGCACTTCATTCCATGGCAGAAGCTTACAGTCTAAGGCTGTGTCTACACTACCCCGTAGCTCGGACTATGTGGGTGTGAATTGCAGCGTAAACCCAAGTAACTCCCCCATGTGCAAGCTGAGGGCACAAACTAAAAGGTTCACATAAATGTAATCCTGTCTGAAGAGGACAATGTGAACTAGGAACCTTTTAGTTCACACCCACAGTTACAGGCTAGCACTTGGGCACACACTTCTATTCACACCTCCACAGTACGGACCACAGGACAGTGTAGACAAGCCCTAAATTAAAATATTGAAGGGTTGAGACTGCTTTGCTTTCTCTACTCAGAAGTACACAGAAGGATTAGGGCAAATCATTCCACATCCAAGTAACTTTGAAACATGGACTAGAATGAGCTACATACATAATAGATGAAGTAAAAAAGTCAACCCTCACTATGTGTAAGATTTCTATTAGCAATGCATGTTAAACTGTAACGGGACTTTATCAGACTCCTAACCCTTGTTGAAAGCCTGAAGTAACTTGCCAAACTATGGAATTAATTTTTCAACACTAAATACAAACAAAACTAACAAACGATTCAGAAAAAAATGTGGGTAAGCTACAAAGCCATCATAATGAAAAGTAATTGCCATTCACTTACATTCAAAATGCTTTTGGATTCATGTGCAGACAAGATCTGTAAGGATTTTTATTTTTCAAAGCTTGTCTTATTTCAGGCTTTCATCTGCCCTTTACTTGTTAGCAGTTAACAAGAACTCTAAAAATAGCCAGAGCAAAGGCCTGCATTAACATGACCCTATCTCATATCATTCCTATACACTCACATATCGTGTGCGTCTGAAAGGTAAGAGAGTTTTCTTACTATAAACTTGCATTTAAGAGGCCATTGGTACTTAGTTCATAGAACATGTACTGTATTCCTTTAATTTTTTTTAATTAACTGGATGTGAAACTACAAATTTCACAGATGCATTGGAGATTGTTTGGTAGGAATCCTAAAGGTGAATGTACAGTTAGCATGGATGATCTGTGAGATTACAAAAAGTCAGAGTAGATGAACTGCTGATCCTTCGTGCCTTTAAATTCTATTAAATTAGTTAGGTCTAGAAATATGTTCCAAGAGCTTGTACTAAACAGATTGTTCCATTCCAAAAAGAGATGTTTAGAACACAACCTGAAAACCTCCCACCTGACATATTACCCCATCAATCCCTTCTAGTAAATGTCTGAAATGTGCCCCAAAGATCTGATGCAAACTCCTTGGAGCTGTACGAGAAGCCAGTTCCAGAGGACAAGGCCTCTGCTCCCACTTTCAAATCAGGAGCACCCTCATTTGATCTCAGCTGTTAAAGCAGCGAACAAACAGTGGTTTGTATCCAGGGTGCAAGCAATATGATGACATGGCTTTAGAGATTACGGTGTGTAATACTGCTTTGAGGTTGTGGAACACAGATAAGAGTACTAACATGCTATAATGAGAGTGTGTAAGCTCAGAAGGGTACTTGAATGCAGCAGAATTCATGAATGATACATAGAAAAAAATGCTGTTAAGTGTAGGGTGACCAGACAGTAAAATGTGAAAAATAGAGACGGGGGTGGGGGGTAATAGGAGTCTATATATAAAAAAAAACAAAACAAAAAAAAAACCAAAAATCAGGACTGTCCCTATAAAATCACGACATTTGGTCACCCTACGTAAGTGCTCCCCCCGACATGTTGTGTCCCAATCCCAGCTCTGCAGAAGATGCCACCACGTTCTGCTGCAGTTGTGTGTATGAGAAGTCAAGGAATAAAGAAGCAAGATTATCAGGGGTTTGACAGGGCAACATGGAGCTGGAATTTATTTTTTTTTCTTATTACATTGCACAGATGCTGTGAATTTGGGAGACACAAACTCAAAACAATAGGTTATACTGTAAACGTTACTTCTGTGTGGGTTGTCTCAATCTTGGAGTAGCCAGTGCAGAAACATCTACGGGTCTTTTTATTGAGTTTCTCTTGTAGGTATGGATCCCAACCTCTAAGATATTAACTTCTGTTTCATTCAATTTTTGGTTTGTCTTTTATCACTGCACAATACCGACTGACACTCCTGGTTCAAGTGGCAACTCATCCTCTAGATCCTGCACTTCTTTTGTATGGTGACTCGTCTGCCTCAAAAACATGGTTCCCCCTGCTCCCCACAAAAAGGGGGGATATTGACAGCTCCCAGCCCCATCAAAACACACACCAATAGGAAAAATCCCCCTAGAAACGGAGAACCTTCCCCCCTCCAAAGAAGTTAGCATTATAGCTTTACAACAAGGTTGGGCCTTTTTAGTACTGCATATAGGATTGTCTCTTCCTCCATGGAGCCAACAGGTCTTGCACAGGATCCAAACAACAAACAGAAGTGGACGTAGTGGAATTAATATGCTGCCAGGAGAGAACAGAGTTGAGATTTGATGAGACTTTACAAGGCAGCAGCCCCACAGGAGGAGACCAAACATGGTATGCATTACACAGGAACAAAAGCTGGCGGGGGGCATTCGGAATCAAGGGCACAGAATAAACGGTACTCTAATGCACCCCCTCACGCCAGGACTGTGCCTGCTTACCAACCACAATCAAAAGGAAGAGGCAGTGAAGTGGGAAAATGTATCTTTCACCCAGGCCAGGCTTGCGCGTGCCACAAACAAAACATTCAGCAAACTCCAAAAAAGGGAAATGAGAGAGTTAGATATGACATGGGATGTAGTTATTTTAAGTCATTTTTAAGCAGTGCTGTATGATTCAACATTTACAACACTCCTTTCTAGTCATAATTAACATCAGGTCTGGAGTGCAAGACACTCCAATAGGTAATGAAGTCTTAAAGACGTGTGATGTCATTAGGTACTGCTGAGATGTAGGTACAAGAGAATTGATTTTGGACAGGGAAAGGTGTAAGGAATGGTGCTTGCAATATGCTGATTTTATAACTCACGCAGATAAGGAGCAAGTTACAGACAGGGACCAAAAAGATTAAGGTGAAGGGCCTCTCCCACCAGTCAGACTTCAGCTCTTTCATACCCTACAACCCTTGAACTTTGAGATATTTCAGTTATCTGGGGGTTTCCTGGATTCAGAGGTTACTTCCAAATGGTATAGGGTTGCAGCTCTACTCAGATTTGGCCCAGCCATTCCTCCCCCATGACAGATGGGCAAGCTGGGCCAAATCTGAGCGAATATTGTAGTGACCTGGCACATGGGGTGGCAACACTACTAATGTCTGGCCCAGTGGCCCCTCCATCATGACTAGTTATGCTACAACTACAGATTTCAGAGTGTGTTTAGAGTGTAATTCACCAACAGACCATGCAGGAGAACAGCTCCCTGGCTGTGGAGTAGGGAGGTCTGGTAAAAATCCAGGAAAGCCCTTGAAGGCTACACCTGGTGATCAATAATCCCATTCCTTAATCTAAAAGTTGGCCCTTGGTAACCAGAAGAACCACCTTTATTTGCAAATGTTAAAATGTTATTTTCATGGAACAGCTACCCAGTGACAGCGCCGCCTGAAAAACGCAGCAAACATCATTTGGGCATCTTGGGCACTGCAAAGCATCTTTAGCACCCACATGTGGGAGCCAATCCTTTTTACGTGCCACCTCTGAGATGCTCTCTCTGCTTATTTCCCATTATAGTACTGCCATAGTAACAGAGTTACCATGTAATCAGAGTGCTATGATCTGCTTATCCAAAGTGCACACTTCCACATATTCCCCTCAAAACAGGCCTCAGAACAAGGCTAATTATTCTCATCTATTAATTCTTTAACTGGTGATGATATTTTAAAGGCTTAGTTTTCAAAGCATGAACATCAACCTTCGATGCACCCACAGTTCTCCGGGCCTTAAACACTTTGTCAATAATGGTGCAAACACTTTTGTCATTAAAAGATTAAAAAAGGAGTATAAAAACTGGGACAATCATTTTCAAATAACGAAAGTTTACTTCAAGTTCTTCCATTATAGTCATTACAAAAAATACCAATGAAATTTTCAGTTTACTCAATTTTAAAGAATCATAATTTACAAAAAATAAATAGCTTTTATTCTAAGAAATGATACTTGTCTAGTTTTAAGGTCGGCAACATAAAACTCCCAACAGTCCACATTTCCAGAGTGGTAGCTATCTGGGTCCATCTGAACTCAAACTGCAATCATTCAGCAATCTTTCTATTAAAAAGAAAAAAGGACTGTATGGAACTTCTTTTCTTTTTCCTACTAAGTAAAAAACAGAAAACACTTGAGTTTCTTGGAACTAGACTCCATAGTGAATTAAGCTCTGTCAGGCTACTCTGCGATCCACACAGTAATAAAAATGTGTATATTTTGGGGAACAGTAAGAGAATTTTGCACAAGAGTTAAGAATTAGTAGCAGCAGCAGCCTCTAAAGAAGGTTTTCCTGTTCCCGTAGGGCTAACAGTCCTGGATGTGGCAGGGCTTCTGAATGAAATGCGACAGTGAAATGCAATAACCAATAATACTACAATCAAATGATAACTGACTCTGAAGCCTTCAATCAGGTAAATCCTTACTCAGAAGAATAACCCTTCCCCCATTGGTACTTTTCACATAAATAAGAACCATTGAGTGAACAGAGTACAGAATTGGGTACTTAATATTGAAATACATTAATTTTTGCATTCAAACAAGAGTTTGGTGTTATAGTGATTGTTTTGATGATGATTGTGCTTTTTCACATCAATGAGATGGGCACATTTTTGCTAACTTGCTTCTATAAAGTATAAACACATATGAAAACTTTAATGTGATGCATAAAAGCACTGACCATATACAATAAGTGCCAAGACAAGGCCTGGTACAGGACAGTATTTCTTAAGGAATAAAAACGTTGACTCATATTGCTGTTCCATAAAATGTCCTGAGTGCATCCCACAGCAGATAGCTCTTGAAATGGTAAATCTCAACTGAACAAATAGGTGGCATTTTATAAAGATTTTTCAAACAAAAGGACCTTCAGAACATAAGCAACTCAAAACAAGGGATTTTTCTTGCTTTCAGAAGACAAACATTTTTGGACTGCAGTTTCATCTTTTGCCTCAAATCTATCAAACAGGTCTAAGTTTGGTCTTTAGCATAGTACATTCAGAACTTCTACTTCTTGCAAAATATATCTTTAAGGAAAAAAGATATTGCATTTATTTTACTTTTATCTTCTTCATGTTAAACTTTGATTTTTCCAGGTCTGAGGTGGAAGTGTTTGGTTTGAGTAGCAGAACAAAGGAAGTCAGAATTCTCAAAATTCTCTCAATATATATAGTCAGTCAATTTCCACCCCTCTTCCCCACTCGTACAAGCTAAGTTCTTGTATTATACCAAGCCAGAATCTTTGGCCATACTATAGAAAATGCCTTTCTTCTGAAGTAGATTGGCTGGGGAATCGCACTCCACAATTTCGCCTTTATCAAGGACTATAACTCTAAAACAAGAAAAGAAAAAATGGTCAAAATACTGACTTTTCTGGAATTTTAGCAATCTTAGCATAATATCTCATAGCCACCAGGAAATAATGCAAGTGATTTGCAAGAGCTTTCACAAAAGGCAAAATTTGTCCCCAACCCCACTAATCCTATCGCAGATACACTAATTTACTCTGTGCTTAGACTGCCCAAGCAAAGCAACTGTGTTACTGTAACATTAGGGCCATGAAAGCAAGCACTAAAGTCAGGAAACCCAGCATTCAGAGTCGAAATGTTATCCCCAACTCGCTGACAGCTGGGAGAAAAATACTGCTAATGCCCCCAAGAGGGCGCACCAACTAAATATGGGGGGTGGGGGGGGGCGGCCTTGCACTGCATGAATGGCTGGAGTGCCTGAATTAGGACTGGGTGACTGTTAACAGAAGTGCTAAACCCCTGCAAGTTTGTTGGGGGTATAATGCCCATTTCTCCTGCTTTGTCACATCAACAACGTGACTCCCAAGTCCAATTACAGGAGTCACAGAAAAATTGGAAGAGTAAAACACCAGAGTCAGGGGCTTATCAAGTTTTGATTCCTTCCCCCTCTCAGAGAAGAGGGAACACTATGAATCTATGTTTCAATTGTAAGAATAAGTGCTGCCATCAGCCACATCTGTGCAAGCATGTTGTGGACAATGGTGTTGCACAACCATAACCAAGGACAGAACTTGACCCTCAGCATGCTTACACTGGTGATAAAGATATGGACACTAAAGACCATTTTCCCTTTGCAACAGTTGCATCATTTTACCTTTCATAGTCCATAATAGTGTTTAGACGATGTGCTATAGTTAAAACTGTGCAGTCTTCAAATTGAGTCCTTATTGTTGACTGTATAAGGTCATCAGTTTCAAGATCAACAGCAGCTGTGGCTTCATCTAAAACCAAGATTTTGGACTTTCGAAGTAGAGCTCGAGCGAGACACACCAGCTGACGCTGCCCAACGCTTTGTAAAAAAACCAAAAAAGTTAACTGCAAGAAGAAACTTGTATTTTGTTTCACATCCTAATTTTGTTACCTGCACAGTCTTGTGTGAATCTTAGGTGCCAAAAGTCTAGCAAGCTTTAGATATGGAATTAACTTCAAATTCTGTGATTTCTTCTCTATAAACAGAGGGTAACAAATTTTTTTGAAGAGCTTTCCTTTTTAGGAAGATAAACATTACAAATGGTTTCCATGTAAGTCCACCAGACTATGGCATTTGAACAGTGCAGACTGTAGCAAAGTTTGTATATGAATTGGTTTGGTGGCCAATTTACAATCAGTAGATTGAATGTGTTTATTTAGGATTAGTATCGCACCTGTATTACAGCTGCATTATGAAACCTGCATTTGTTAGGTACAATTTTCTCTCCAAATTATAAGCAACTACAGCAGCCTGAAGTTAACCAAATATTTCCCTAAGATTGCCCAAACCAATAAATATAAATCTAATATATTTAACTTACTATATCTTAAGTATGTACTTTCACTTACATGGCTTAAAGCTTAAAATATTTTGAAAAACACCTAATTGTCTTGTTTGGCAATTTCACATTACAATTTCTCTGTTTCCCCAAGATAATCGGGTCTTATGCAGTGAATAAAAACTATAATGTATATTTATATTGTTAGGTCTGTTTTGATGTCCGAGATGGATTTTAAGATCCAGGGGTCAGAGATCTCTCATGTCTGTACTGCACCAAATCACATCACAAGTTGTAATATTGAACCTGTAGTCTGAGGTAAAGTGGGAGGAACATACAAGCATATGTTTCTCATATGCTGTCAAAAGTTTTAGCTCCAACAGTAAATTTTCACTGAAAAATAAGGCATTTTACTGTACCTTAGATTCTCTCCACCTTCAGAACACTCATGATTAAGTTTATCAGGAAGAGATGAAACAAAATTTTTCAAGTGAGCCAATTCCAAAGATGTCCAAATTTCTTCATCAGAGTATTTATCAAAAGGGTCAAGATTCATACGCAGAGAGCCAGAAAATAATACTGGATCCTAGTCAGAAAATAACATGCACTCAACACTTCCACATACAAAGAATATTGCAAATGTTCAAGAGAGATTTCATTTAAATGGCAAAGGAAATAGTATATTTTGTAAGCAACCTGAGGAATAATTATAGCAAAAGGTCTTTTGATTTTAATTATTTTTAAATAAAGGTGACTCGTTTCTTGCTTGGAAAATGCCTCAGACTAGTTGCAATACCAAAGAATATATATATATATATATATAGAAACATCTTCAATTTAAATGCCAAACCATCTTTTTCAAATAAAATGGCACGCGAAAAACAAACTTCAAAATACACTCCCACAAGTTTCAAAGTCCAAACCGGCTGCATCAGTAAATGCATCATGCCTACAATCTACTTATTCCATTTCCTCTTATGGCAATTAGTGACAGCAAAGCCAAAATCTAATATGGAATGATCAAAAAAGGGCAAAAGCAACATAATCCCAACGTCAAACCTATTACCCAGATCCGAGGGAGATGAATTGCAGAACACCTTTTGCAATTATTTAAATCCAGTTCCTTCTTGCATTACTATAAATAGGCAGAAAAGCTTGTAGACTAAAAGCCAGTAACTTATCAACCCAATAGTTTTAAAAACTGAATTCAAAGACATTTGACCACCAACCCTAGAGTAAGGAAGTGACTCAGTCATGTGGCAATTTGATAAACAGACATCAAGCCCAAAACAATAACATGATCTTAAACCCTCAAAACTGGAGTGCCCTGTGCCATATCTCCATATGATTAATGTTATTTCTTACTGTTCCTAAACATAAGTGAACCACAGAGACCAGACTTGATCTGCCAAGTTATTGTCAAAACAGAGGAAAATTTACTGAGTCTTAGCGTAAATTCTAGTGAGACGTCTCCACCCTGTAATATGCAGTCTATATATGCCCTCTATTGGTCCAGAACAGCTAGAGGCTCCTAAACCCACTAAGGTCCACATGATGCCAGCTGCACTCCCTGGTCAGACCTCTGCACTCATGTTGAGTAATTTGCAGCATCAGGACCTAGGTGACTACTGAAAATCTATTATAAGGAGTTAACTAAATGAGTTTGTAATTTCAGAAGGCCCCTGGCAGCCAACCAATTCAGATCCAAGTTTGACTTGTTACATAAAGCAAGGGAAACATGCCTAAGCCAGCACAAAAGTCTGATCCAAAGTCAACTGAAGTCAATGGAAAGAGTCCCATTGACTCCACTGGGAGTTGAATCAGACCCTAATAAAGTATATTAATAAAGCACGCATCCAGCTGATTAAAGCCCAATAGCCTTAAGAAATCAATTATGGTATTGGCAGGAACTTTGCACCTACCTGGGGAATAATGGTGATCTTGAACCGCAGGTCATGGAGCCCTATTTTTGCAACATTAACTCCATCAATAATAATCTCTCCCTCTGCTGATTCATTGATTCGAAATAAACCCAGAGTAAGGGAGGATTTTCCAGCACCTGTTCTTCCAACTATTCCCACCTATTAGAAGGCGCACAGAAAGAAGATATAATTTAATAATTCTGGGGAAAGGATAAAGTTATAGTGCCACCGAGAATCTCCTGAAGTGGACAGAGTTTCAGATGTAATACATACATCTACCCAGTGCAAAGCAACTATGTTAAGAAAATGGAGAATTAAATTGGTTCAAGCAACAGAAAATGAAAATATCCTTCAAACAGCACATCAAAACTCCAGTGCACCTGGAAAAGCTTTGGGACTTTTCTGGACAGGAAAATGGAATTGTGGTGAAAATGTGAAGTAGAGAAGTGCTGACAAAGTTCAGATCACACCTGTTCCTTTCTTTTGTATGTGTTTTATAGTTACAGTTGTGGAGCTATAGATTTTGATCTTGTTTTTCCACCTGAATTTAGTATACAATTGTGCTCATTAACATAATACTCAGTTGCATGTCGGATTAGTAAGTTATAAAAACATGTGCTTCTTTTGTATTTGTGCTTGTCTGGTTATATGTATATAAACTGCCTTGTATTTTATTTTTAAATAAAATAATATACTAACCTACATAAAATAGGATGCACAAGTCAGAAAAATATGGTTTTTAGCAGTAAGTGAAATTTGAACTTAATAAATTTGCCATTTCATTTTGCTTGTGTTGAATAAAAAAGGAAATTGGTTAAGGTCACATATTCTCCAATACACTCGTTTGTATGTTTACACCAAAAGAGCAAACGATCAGGAAAACAGGGAGCACGTGTAACCCACAACGCACAGCAGGGGTCGTCCCACTCTAGCTGGCAGCTGTAGTGGGCTCTTAGAGGCCAGCCACTAAAGGACTTAATTCTTTTATCTCTGATGGTAGAACCTCATCCTTTTAGTGCTGAAAGTCTCAGGGCTCAAATCCCATTGTCAGTTGAAGCATGCGGTTGCTAGCTTATAAAATGAAGTGCAGGTATAAACAGCGAGCCATGTTACTTACCTTCTCTCCTCCCTTTATGGTAACGTTTATGTTTTTCAGAACTAAATCCAAGTCCTCACGGTAACGTAAGCCATAGCCTCTGAACTCCACTTGGCCTTCATGAGGCCAGCTGTTTGGTGGAGCAGTTTGCTCAATACACCAGGGAGCCTGAAAGAACAATTGCCCAGCCATTCAGCTAGGTCATTATTAACAGATCTATTACCCTTTTTGATCCATCTGCCTGAGCAAATGAAGAAATAGCTCCACCAGGGGTTGAATAAGGAAGAAGAGGCGGAAGTCTTTTTTCAAAAAGGGCTGTACTGGAAAATCAAAAAGGGGTAAATTCGGCTGCATTGAAAACAATGAGGTTACAAGGTATAATCAAGGGCAAGATTTGACTCAAAAGTTGTGAAAAAATTGCGTCTTGACTAAAACAAGCCTCACCTGCCCGAATAAGTCTCTCTACAATTGTTGATGTGAGAATGACAAATAGCAAATATTATGACAAGCTGGTTGTGCAACAGTTACACACTGCGGTGCCAACCCAGAGAGCTGGGTTTATAACTATAAGAAGCTTGCCTGAGACAGAGAACACTGAACACTTTGCGTGGTGGAAATGAATGAGTTCTGACTCAGACTTCAGTGGGTGTGTAAACAGAACAGGGTTTTCACCCTAATCAGCAGTTATATTAAAGCAGAGATCCCAGTGGGTTCCTTGCTAGAGCCAATTAAAACATTCTTAAAATTAGGAAATTTTCCAATAGATTTTAGTGTGGAGGAACCACAAGCGGAAAGGAGTGAGGAGGAACTCCCTGGTTTGTACCCCACCCGAGACATGACTCAGGCTGGGCTGGGTTTTGATTTGAGGGTTTGGGCTTCCTATGTACACACTGCCGAAAATAATGTGGGAGAAGGTTAAGAGGAGAAACACACGACCAAAAGACTTTTACATGAGTCATCATAGGACTGAAAATGAATTTTGCATAGCTCCATTTGTTAATTTGGTACAGACTAGACAGAAGACAAAGGGTTCCCACAAATTAAGTGCAAATAGCGATAGAGGAAACAAATGCTTTAAGTCAACGGTTCTTCACCTGGGGTGTACACAACCCCTGGGGGTGTGAGATGCCCTTTCTGGGGGTGTGAGACATGCCAGATTTTTTTAGAAGGTAAATCATAGAAAAGACAAATTAAGCACAGGCACGTAAGTACAACTACTTTGTTTCATCAAACCTATGTATTTATTATTATACAGTTTTTAACTATTACTGTAATACACAAACAAAAATATATCTAGGTTTAAAGAACTGACCTAGTTCAATGATTTTTGGTAAGGGGTGCGAGAACATATTTTGAGAACCAAAGGGGTGCAGGCTGCAGTACAGATTAAGAACCACTGCTTTAAGTGAAGAAAAATACTTGCGAAGTTAACATTCTGCCACTAAGGGGCAATCTCAGCATTAAGTATGCAGAAAACAACTAGCTCTTAAAAAGCAAATTCCAAGTACAAGTATCTCTGGATTCCTTTGTCAGTAAGGGCTAAGCAAATTCAGCCCACTAGGGAATGGCAGGAAACACCTTAGTGTAAATTCTTTTGTTCAGAAACCAATACTATAGTCTAGCCAGTTAGGAGGCAGCTTGACTGACTTGAAGGAAAGTCTCCCTCCTGTCCCATTAGAAAGACAATGACTGTACAATGCAAGCCTGCAGCATTGGTTAATAGCAAGGAAGATCTTTAGACAGAAGTATAGAACCTACTAATCGCAATGTACCTCTTTCTCCATTTCAGAGTATTCTTGGACTCTTTCCACAGCGACAATGTTAGTTTCCAGCTCAGATGTCATGCGAACCAGCCAGTTTAAGTATGTTGTAACCTGCAAAAAGAATTCCTAAATGTAGCGTTTACACTACAAATGGACATCAACATATAAAAGAACATTTAGCATGCAATACCGAGATGAAAACCCAAAGTGCCATCTGCTCATTAAACGCAGCACTTGGCTTTACCTGGGATGGGATGAGCCACCTCCTACAATTATCAAATACAACTGGGACCAAGTTCCACCCTCAGATACACATGTGCAGTAAGAGCTGTGTAAATATAGAGCAGAACTTGGCCACTAGCATGACCCCTAAAGCAGCTCCCCATTTGTCCTGCTAGTCAGTGTGTCTCATCACAATTTCGTTTCATTGGTTCAAAAGATTTCTCCTTACAGCCCTCCCACATAGGAAAGCCCTTTATCACCCCACCTGGACTCTAAATCTCTTTTCAAATCTCATCTGTAAAGATTTTCCCTATCACATGCTCTGCAAATTAGTTCTCTCTCCAAGACTTGTTTAGTTTCATGAAGTGTTTGGGGAGTCGGTTTGTAGTGACAAAGCCTATTTATGACTATAGTTGACTGATCAATTCTCAACTCTAATTCCATTACGGATTTATATTCTGATACTGGGATGTGGTCTTAAAGTGCAGAAAGATTTCTGAAGTATATTACCTGCAATGAATAGGACACTGAGAGTCCAACTAATCCAGGGCTGAGGCTGTGGCGAGCAATCACTGCAAACAGCGCCGCAAAGAGGACAATGCAGTTCCCGACACATTCCAGCCGGACAGCCAGCCACCTGTAAGACACAGACAAGTGATTCAATTTTCCAGCAATATCTGATTAAACAAACAAAAATTCAGGGTGAACATGCTTAAATTCACATCTGTTTTGTTTTTTTAAACTATATGGTTATACTGAGGCATTTACATCTACTCATCCCCTTCTTTGCCAGTGACATGGGAACTGACACATTTGGAGCAATCTGATCATTTCCAGAAGCATGGGGAGCGGAAGCACATGAACTTAACTGTTGGGGGCAGAAAATCCTGTTTTAACCTTCAACGTGTTGGTTCTCAGGTACCCAACACAGCCATAGTTCAGCTAAATGAACAATGTGTCGAGAAAGTGAAGGAGGAGCAAAACCGTCTCTGAAATCAATGGGTTGTACCTGAGCAATGGAGCGAGGACTGCAGATCTGCACCCTCCCTATGCCACTGCTTTCCATGTGCTGACCCAACACTCACGCCCATCTACCTGTTTGCAACAATGCTGGGAAAGTACGCTTTCTGATTTTCATCCACTTTTAAGTCACTCTGCAGTTTGAAACGCGTCTGCTCCTCAAAGGCTCGAATGACACTGACACCCAAGAGGGTCTCATTAAAGTGAGAATACACTGGAGAGCGGCTGACAGATTCAAGACGTTTCAGCTGGCGAGAGGTGGCCACATAAAATCTCTGGAAATCAAGTTGAGTAGAACACTATGAGTTCAAAGGTCCAGCACAGCCTGGCCATGACTTCAGTTATTAACAACTACAAGGAGCCAAGGAAGCCAACTCTCACTCAGACTTTTACTCTGGATAAGAGTACTACACATCACTTAGAGAAATCCAATTTCCTTTTATGAAAATTCATTGATTCGTGGATTTTAAAACCAGAAAAGACCATATGATTATCTAGTCTGACTGTGTTTTTAAGAAGCATGGTAAAAACAGTATTGTGGGTGCCCCTGTTTATGATCTCCAAATGGCTGAAGATCACATTTCCTCCCATCAGGAAGATGTATTTTCCCCTCAAATGCCAGTCCTGAAAGCTCAGTCTGAGATCTGACAGTCAAGATGAGTTCTCTTTGGCTCAGACATCACCACCAGCAAAAAAAGATCCCACAACCGGAACTTAGTGAACAAACGCATGATACAGGAGCCAAAAAAAGAGAAGCCAATTCCCTTTCCCAGGGCTGTATTGGCTCTGCAGGGATCACCAGAGTAAAGCAGTGAAGTCTTTTTTAGCCACTAAAGTAAGCAGACATGACAACACACACACTGAGCAAGACTGTAGCGTAAAAAGGTTGCTGTCAATCCTATTCTCTCCTTGTTTTAGGCTCATTTTTCTGACTATACCTGCACTTTCTACATCTGTGCCTCTCCGAAGCACACTCATTGTTTGAATTATAGGCGTTTCTTTCCCCAATATTTGAGCTCTGAATGAAAAATACTCTGTGTAATGTACCTTAGATCCTAAAGAGGTTTTCTTTAAGTTCAGTTATATTAAAATATTTTCATTATCTTCTGTGTAGTAGTTACAATTAAATGATCCAGGATAGCAAAACTTATTCATGGTTTGACACAGTGTCCTATTCAGATGGTCAAAGAAGAGAATGCTCAGCTACTGGAAATCCAGCAAGCTGACTGGTGTGCCAGGCACAGTGCACTTCATATAGTATCCGAAAATGGTCAGTCAAACATGAACTCAAGTCACAATCACATTAAAATCTAAAACCGAAGTAACAAAAAGAGAGGAGAGAGTGAGTTTGGTGAGAGAGCTCAACAGCCAATGTTCCCTACCTGCACAAAGAAGTAGACAAGTCCCAGCGGTGGAATGACGATGGCAGCTATTGGCGTGGCCAAGAGAATGATGATGCAGGCCCCAATGACATTAAACAGTGAGCCCATGAACATTTTGATTATCTGAGGAATCACAGAGTCTATAGTGTCTATCTCTTTAGAGAACCGGTTCACTAAGTTCCCACTGGGCGTTCGTTCAAAAAAACTCATTGGAGACCGAAGGACATTGTGAAGCAGGTCAATGTGTAGGTGTCGTGAGGCAAATATCCCCCCTATTGACACAGCCATTGAGTAGCCAAACACAGCAATACCTGAAAGAGAAAACAGAGTTGACAACATTTTTCTTCCCTGAGCAGAAACATTTTTCCTAATTATGATTACAAACAAAGAACAATGAAATCTAAACCGTAGTAAATTTAGTCAACACAAATTCAAATCAATCAATCCTCACTAAAGAAGGCAGATGGTGACCTGAACTAGTCGGACTCAGCGGTAAAAGATTCTTCAGTGAAAAAGGTACGCTCATCTGAAGGAAGTGTTAGCCTTTCAACATGTGATTTCAGGGTATTTGGCATACATGGCCTGCTTACACACTGCTCCATTTTAAAAAGCTGTTTATTTCTTGTTGCAAGACTGGACGTGTCAATTCTGAAGAGAAGCGGGATATTGTGTGTTTAATTTCAGGTCAGACAAACCCTAATTATACACAGAACAGACCTAACAGGCAGCAATTGTGCAAGCTTCTCCTGGACACACTGTCAGCATGTCTGAATCCTGAGGGGGCAGGACCCATGTACAGTGAGAGGATAGCTTAGTAGGCCACATGGCTCAGGCAATCCTTGGCTGCTGCTCCAGAAGTGCCAGTAAGGCTGCAAAAAAGATCAAAAGGTGTGGTGGCAGCTCCTGACCACTGGGACCTGGATTGAGACTCAATTCATTTCATACAGGTCAAAGAGCCATCAGATGGCAGTAACTTTCAGTCATCACAGACCTGGGATGGATGTGAATCAGACACCCAGAGGCTAAAGATTCCAGATCCCATAACCATATGCATTCAAACACTATAGCTTTGTTTCTTACATTAAAAGAAAACCAAATTCACTAACTGTATCATTTACTGCCATTATTTAAACTTCCCATAAAAAGCAAAATAAAATTCACGGCAATAAAAGGCTCCTGAGGAAGCGTTTGTACAGTGCCAGACATACCAAGTCACTGATCTTTCAAACATTTGGCTTAATATTTTGAACCGGTGAGTTAGTTTTAAACTAGTTTAGCAGATAATTTCAGGCAAACCTTGAGACATTCCCAGTGCTCCATACACTCCTAGCCGGACGTGCGTGTGCTGCTGAGTCCCATTAATAACGGGATCGTCTGTCCATAAACTTAGCCAGTAGTTGGAAGCCAGAGCGGCTATATGGTTACACATAAAAAGGAAGATGCTCAGAAAAGAGATCAAGAGTCCAATGGATTTCATATATTCCCAGTACACAATCGCCTTTACCTAAAGATGCAAGAGAAAAAAAAAAACCCAGTCATTTTACACCAGAAGTGTCAGGCCTAGAATACTGATATATATAAACACCACCTACAGGATGGTGAAGTCAACATACCAGTTACACGGTTTACATCTTTATGGTGGGCCACAAAAAATACCTACTAGTCCTGTCCCAGAAAGATAATGCCTGGCAGCACCAGTGCCACATTTTAACAGAATGCCTTGCAAAGGTTAGCTCAGTGACCCTCCACTGCCCTGGGATGCTGGTAGGCACTGCTGCCTTTACATGCATGGAGAAAGAGAGACAGATTAAGTGACTTTCACAAGCTCACAGGAGATTTATGGCAGAGCCAGGAACAGAATTTCTGTTTCTGAGCTTTAGCCATAAGATCCTCCCACCTTTTAACAGGAGGATCCAACCATAGGCAGATGGGGGTACTACAACCAAAGGAAAAGTTGAGCCCAAGGTTACTGCCCAATATGTATGGATGGAACTTCAAGTTATAAGCTACATTTAGAGAAAGATTCAAGTGAAACAGTTGACATCTATACTGCAGCAGAGAAGTATTTTCCCCTCCTAGTACTAGCTCACAGATCTCTTACAACCCCCCCTGGGTGCGCTGGGATTCAGCACTTGGATCTGACAGTGGAAACTTGGTTTTAATCCAGTTGGCAATTCCAATCCCTCTAGAGTGTGGCTCAGGTCACAGAGCTTGTCACAACCTTGTAGCCTTTTTCCAAGAAGTGACTGCAATAGAGTTATAATTAGCAGCTGAAATTTTCACCTCATTTTTTCTAGCTTGCCAGGTAATAGTGCCAGCCACACCAGTGTAAGTGAAGCTCTTATTTTATCCTTCTCTGCCCTTCCTGCGCCTACAAACAAACCTGGGACGCAGGTTTACTTGCACGGAGTCTAGAAACAATCAATTAATGAAGTTACACATGGTCTGTCAACTCAAAAACGTGTTCACCTCCTTCCCCAAACTAGTTACTTGCTCTTTGCAGGGGTGCTGGAACAATTTGTATAGTAGGGGTGCTGTGAGCCATTGAACCAAAACTGTGAACCCTGGATATGACGGAAACCTCCTCAGCCAGGGGGTGCTGCAGCACCCCAGCACTGCTAGTTCCAGCAGCTACATCACTTTGCTCCCACATTTGAATGCCATTTTCTCCTGAATCACAGGGATTTTGATGAACTAAAATTTGGAAATGAAATAATTAAATCTCACCCTCCCGGTCTTTGCTGTGTCAGCTTCCGTGAGTTTCCAAGCATTCTTTTCTGCTGGTGCCTTCTGAAGCTCTGTTGTACTAGTCTGGTTCAAAGACTTCCTTGTTTCTCCACTGTAAGTTGACGAGTTACTGAGTTGTCTGAAAAAACATTTTTAAGCAAGCCATCAGAACAGGGACCAGTTGTTTACTTGGCAAATGGATTTCTGTGACCCAGGTCTACAAGTCTGGACACAATTTTACTCTGTGCTTCGCTGAGCCAGACAGAAACCTCCCTAACAGGAGAATGCATGTGAGTATTCACCAATGACCCGCTCTTCTCTGCCTGAGTGCACTTCCTCAGCACCTGAAGAAAAATGCTTCAGAGTAAGTACACAAAGGACTGCCAAGCCAGAGAGGAGTTCTTGCTTGAGCAATCAAACTCAAGGAAGAACGATTCCTTTGTAAAAAAATAAAAATCTGCCTTTCGGGAACCTGCCCTTGTATTGAGCAGATGCAGGGACTCAAGAGTATTCCCATCAGCAGCAGGATTGGAAAATCATATACATTTAATACATGGCTCATCAGCCTTCAAAATTTGCAGTCAAATTACTTCCAGAAATGGGCATATTCATCTCTATGATGTTTAAAGAAGGAATGGACTGACTTGTGGGTATCCTGACATGAAGCTCCCCAAAAAATGCAAACTCATGCAGTGGAACAGGCTCAGATTTTCATGGGATATTCAATTTTTGCTGGCATGTGAACTTCCTTAGCACAAGGCTTACACTATGGAACTACAAAACAGCCTCAGATGTTCTCTTTGGGAAGCATGAAGGAGAGAGACTATTTTCCAAGTCTTGCTCAGGTCAAAAGACATTTAAGACTTATTTAAGGAAACTCATTCTCATGAGGAGCAGAAATACTGAACTTTGAATGGTAAGAGTAGCCTGAAAACTGTCCAGCATAAAGCAGAAGGAAAACACTAAGGGCTTGTCTAGGTGAAGAGAAAGTGCAGAGAACACTGGGCTGTAAATGTATAGCATACTAGTGTGCTGCGCAATAACTGTCCGTGTAGACCACACTACCGTGCACTAATAGTTCCCTAGTGCACTTTGACCTACTCTGCTTTGAAATAACTACACACCTAAGTATCGGTTTTCCTGTTGCTTCATTTGCGAGAACACCATTTTCCATTGGCTTGCCTTCTTTCACAGTTGGGCTGTTTGCATCTGTAGGAAAAGCAAAAATGAACAAAGTTGGTCACAGCTAGAGAAGTCATAGTCAAAGTCCAGTCAAATATTTGCACACCAAAATTGCACCCAAAGGAGAGAACACAATGAAGCAATTAATACTCTATACGGTAATTACTTCTAATAGGTTTTAACAATTGTAGTAAGATGAGGCTCTGACAGGAGCGGCATCAGAGCTTCTAGCGCCCTAGGCAGAATTTGGGGGGCGGTATTTTGTGCGCTCTCCATGGGGCGCACAGGAGCTTCCGGTTCCACTCCCATCGCGCCGCTGAAGAAGGACCCTCCGCTGAAATGCTGCAGGCGACAGCGGCAGTCATTGAGCTGCTCAATTGCCTGCTGCTGTTTTCCGTGGCACGTCGGCAGAAGGTCCTTCTTCGGCAGCGTGATGGGAGTGGAACCAGAAGCTCCCGCGCGCCCCATGGGGAGCGCACAAAATGCTGCCCCTCGAATCCTGGCACCTTAGGTGACTGCCTAAGGTCACCTAATGGAAGCGCCGGCCCTGGGCACTGCAACAAACTCTTGTGTTAGAGGCCCAGTCTGAGGCCTGAAGCCTGAACCAAAGTACTTCCAGGCATTGCTAAGCAAAAGCTGGGCTGTGAGCCAGAGGCAGGCCTCACTCACAAAAGCTGGCAAGAAGAGGGCTGCTACAAGCAGGTGCATCCACACATAAGTGCTAATAAGAGGAACTTGTGACAAATAGCATCAGAACACACCACAGAGACAACAAGGAACAGGCAGGTGACTATTAAAGACAAGGTCAAAAAGACAACAACATGATGGATAGATTTGTTTGAACCGACACGATCAAAGAGGAGACAGCACCCTAATAAGCCAAGGGGCTGTACTTCAATACGTCAGTAGGAATAAGTAATCTGTCCTGTAACTGTATAAAAGTAGGTCCTGAAGTGCACATCTTTGTCTGGCCTAGGGGGCAATGGAAAGTCCTGCCACTGACTGAGCCAATCCATTACCAGGGGGCACAAATTCATAGTATGTCTTGTAAGGTCTACAGGACACTATTACTGTGCTTCATTTGACAATAAACCTGGCTCAGGTTCCTTCGTATCCTAATAAAGTCTGTGGTCTTTGGGGGTTCTCTCGGGGTCTGCTGTGTCAGCTATCTGCGCAGATACTGGCCGGCAGCACAAAGAGGACACACGCACTGACTGTTATATCATCATCAATAAAGTAAAGCACCACACTGGTAGCTACTAAACAACAACAATCATACTTTTTAGCACTAGTTTGAATCTTAATCTTGCTGAGCAAATGCAAAGACAATAGAATATTATGCTCCTTTCCTACTCAATGCACACTAATTTTAGTAGTTTGAATTAGATTATGAGAACTGTTTGACACTGACGCACACATCTACTTCACAGCACAGAACATGCTATGCTATTCAAAGGACGCTCTAAGCTTTTTCTACTCTTCAAAAATTCATGCCTTGACTATTCATTAAAGGCAAAAAGTTATTTTTATTTAGAGCAAACCAGAAACCACACAAAGCTTTTTCTGATTTTATGCAGAGGTAGAAGAGACGTTCAGAATAACTTGGAAATGCTGGCTTCCTTCAGCACCCTAAACACGCACTACACGGCAGGCACAACAAACTTTCCAATAGGATTAATCAAGTACCTGCTACTGAGGCTGAGTAACTAGAAAGGCCTTTCTAGAAATCTAACAAAGCAAAAAATAGGTGTTACGTCCCCTTAATACATCATATAAATCCATTCGAGTACCAGAGGGAGTATTGCATTAGGCAAGTTAACCCGAAATGCTTAGAAAACCAAATCAAATTTGAAGTTTATGTAGCTTGTGAAACAGCAAAGATAACAAGAAGAATTAAATTCAAAGCTTTCTCCAGGCACTTTAAATGAAACTCTATGAAACAGTGCTAATGTCGCTATCCAGACCTTGACACATCTATATTTCATAGTTTTCCACACACAAATCAATGACGTTTTTCCTTAAAGTCCACCTTCTCTTAGGGTACGTCTACACTGCACGATTATTCGAATTAGCTTAAACCGATATTACAAAACAGATCTAATAAAATCGGTTTAGCGCGTCCACAGTGGGATCCCGAAATCGATTGTTTGCGTCCATGGTCCAAAGCTACCATCGATTTCAGGAGCGGTGCACTGGGGTAGTGTTCCTCAGCTATCCCATAGTCCCATTCCGTGTGAGAGCACAGTGCCTGATGGGGCAGAAACACTGCCCCGGTGGTGCTGGGTACAGCCTCACCCTCCCTTTGTGAAGGCAGCAGACAACCCTTTGGCGCCTTTTTCGCGGAGTGCATTGAGCAAACGCCATAGACAGGCAATCTTTCCCTTTTTTTTTCACGTGGTGGTGGGGGAAATAAACTGAGGAGCTGTTCCCTGAACCACGCCAGACACTGTGTTTGAACCTACAGACAATGGGAGCTCAGCCAAGAATGCAAATAATTTCAGAGACTGCGTGGACTGTGGATAGCTGGTCCTCAGTACCCCCTCCCTCCCTTCATGAGCGTCCATTTGAGTCTCTGTCCCGTTACGCTTGTCACACAGCGCTGTGTATCCTGGAGTTTTTATTCAAACGCTTTGGCATTTCGTGTTCTGTAACGGAGCTGGTAACAACAGATTTGTCTCCCCATACAGCGATCAGACCTAGTATCTCCCGATGGTCTATGCTGGAGCTCTTTTTCGATTTCAAACTGCATCGCCAGCCATGCTGATCAGAGCTCCACGCTGGGCAAGCAGGAAATGTAATTCAAAAGTTCGCGGGCTTTTCCTGTTTACTCGCCGCTGCATCCGAGTTCAGATTGCTGTCCAGAGCGTCAGTCTGCACTCTGGATGCCCCCGGAGGCCAATAACGTCGATTTCCGTCCACATGAACCCTAATCCGAGTTATCACTATCGAATTTAGCGCTACTCCTCTCGTTTGGAGAGATTCCGAAATCGATTTAAGGAGCGTTTAACTCGATATTAATGACGACGTCGTGTGAACGGATACAGCGTTAAATCGGTATATCGGCCATTAAACCGATTTAAAGTCGCAGTGTAGACCTGGCCTTAGTCTGGGCAATAATGTTTCCATGTATGCAGAGCTGTTCAGTGTTTAACCCAGAAGGAATTCTGCACACAAACAAACATTCTTAAGGAGGCTGAATACAGCCAAAAATAGTCAGTTTGTATCTATTAAAAAATAGCATTTAACAGGTAGACAATTATTTGTTTAGACCTAAAAACGTTTGTTTAAAATAAAGATGTTCAATGTTTCCATCAACTATTTTTCTGAACCACCACCACCAAACTCCACTGAACTGCAGCTGTTTGACTTAAGGCATTCTCTGCTGCGTTTGCAAATGAAACACTGATGCATCATGCTAATGCTGCAGAGTCAGAAAGCTAAACTGATTGGTGCTGTTTCATTGTCCATGATGAGTGAAGTGCAAACAGTGAATAAAACATAAAAATAAATGAAAACATCACACTATTAAAACTAAGAAGTTTACAAGTAAGTTATTAAAAGTGAGAAACTACATTTAGGTTTTTACCCAGACAATATTTCTTTAGGAAAACTTCCAGATGAAGAATGTCAAGCATTCAATATTCCCTTCAATTGCAAACACTGAATTTAATGGCAACCCTTATTCCACATTAAAAAAAGCCCACAGCTCCCAAATGGCTCTTCAAAGTCAGATTTAATTTTGTATGTGAAATATTTCTGCACATGTTGAATACAGTATTCAAGAAACAAGGAAATCTCTCAGAAGTATAATTAACCTGGCACCATACCAGTGAGGATGCAAACTCACTAGTAATTATCCTTATTTCATATCTTAGTATCACCACTGAAGAATTCCTTTTCAAATCATAAGGTCATATAGTTATAATACTAAACAGGTATTAGAAAAAGGAAATGAAGGAATCATGAATGCATCAATCCTGCAAACTCTCATGTGTGTTAGTGGTCTCGTTTAATTCATAAGCATCTGCAAGATTGGACCCTCAATTTTTGTCTGACAGGTTTGATGTTTAAGAGACAAGACCCACCTCACTCTGTCAATGGGATATTTATTAAGGATTTCCATCTTTCATATTTATTTTCCCACCTTGCCAAAAAATTAGGCTGCATTGAACTAAACTTAAAAACCTATCAGTAAAAGTTTTCAGAACTTTTTAGTGTTTACTCTCACCAGATCTAGAAACATACCAATCTTCCTCACTGTGAAATGGACTAAGAAGGGCCATTAACATCTGGAAGGGTGAAGACTGAAGAGCCAAAACTGCAGGACAACTGGTTTAGTCAGGAGAATTTTTCAGAATTCTTTTTTCCCTGCATTAAATTTTTTTTTTGGCAAGTTTCTCAATAAATACTCATTTGAATCTCACACCGGCAGATCTCAATTCAGTCAGTCCCGTTTGGGATGGAATATCACATCTTGTGAAAAATCTTCTGCACAACAGAATGTAGCCAACTGTTCTGCAAGTTTTCAGTTGCCATAAATATTATATTTAAAATAACTTTTTAAGAAAATAAAACCTCTCTCGGTGTCAAAATGAACATTGCTTTTGTGGCTTCCAATTTCTACAAGTAACTTAAGTAACTGGGCAATATTAGTTTAACAAGGAAAAAAAGTTTCTACATTGTATAAAAACACTACATTTTGAACAGCTACAGAGAAAGTGTTCGGCTTTTTTGGACATTTTGTCCAACCTTAAAATTATTATAGATGAAGATTTGTTATTGTCATAAATTCTATTTTTGAAAAGCCAGCGTACCAAATGCCGAAGTTTAAGCCACTATTTTCATGCATTGTACTAAAAAGCAATGTGCTCTCTCCCTACTGTTATGAAGTAAGACTCTAACCAACATTATTCTTCATGTAGTGTGAAACTTCATCTGTCAATGATGAAGCCACATGAGCTAACAAAACACAGTCATGTCTATTGCCCTAATACGAAGAGCATAAAACCATGTGGCAAAAAAGGAGTTACCTGTGGCCAGTGAAGGAGGAACGGTAAATTATTACGAATATTTTGAGTTTAAACGTACACATTGACTTTTCCATCACAATCAACTATTTCCACTATCTACATGCAGAAAAGCACCTGAGCAAACCAACACAAACCTTCCTTGTCTTCTCCTGTCTTTGGATCTGTGTTCAGGATTCAGAGGGGCAGGGGCGGAGGGAGAGAGAAAGGGGGAAGAAGGTGATGAAACAGCTTAAAAGACAAATAAAAATTGAATTCAAATGAAAAGGGCTATCAGCTAAGAGTGCGACAAACCTCCTTCTCCCTTCTTTGCAGCTGTATATTAATGGAAGCAAGAAGAGAATGGTAAAGTGTGCGATAAAAAAAAATATATCAAAGGATTACCCGCTATGAAAAAGTTTACTAAGACCGCTGCCCCCCGCCCCATTCCCCCACCCCTGCCAAAAGTAGTTCCAGACTTAGAAAGAAAAATTAGAAGTTAAGGCTGGAGCCCTTCATAAATATTTCAGCTGAAAGTGCATGACATTTATGCTATTCTAAATCAAGTTGGGAGGAATAAACAAGTGAGAAGGTTAGACTAATGGATAGCCCAATTATGGCACTAACAGAGGAGCAGGAAACAGGTAAATTGGAAAAAAGCTGTGAGAGGGTAGACAGAAAGCTGTGTACGGCTGAGACAGCATTAAGATGACATGGGAGGGTAGGCAGCCAAACTGAGCTTTGGAGGTGTGAGATGCATATTGAGGCCAGGGGAGTTTAGGACATTTGTTTAGTACAGTGGTGACTCCTTTTTGTTAGTTTCCATAGACTACACAGTCTGCTTATGAGCCTATAGATACAGACGCACACAGTAATTTGACTTTAGAAGCAAAGACTTCTCATTTATATGGTCCCTTTAAAGTAAATTAGTCCATGTGAACGAGGCAGAGAGCAATACCCCCATTTTACGGCTAGGGAAAAATAAAAGCAGAGGTAAAGAGATTTGCCCAAAACTAAAGGGCAAATAGTAGTCAAAAACACTAGGATAATACATTGCATAAGTAAACAACAAAAGGTGCCCTGTGTTCATCTGGGTCACAGTAATTAAGAATTACATGCAATCATGGCAAATAAGTGCAGCATACTCAAAACACTGGATTTCTTTCCAAAACAAGATACCCAGCACACCAATGGGAAAAAAGACTTTCAAACATAAGCAAGGGCATACTTCTCAAGCATGTTTACATGTACAAAGCCTTCAAAAAGCAAAAAAAACAGCATAAGTGAGCTGACAAAGGCTAGAACTAGGCAAGTCACAGGAAATAAATACCTGTTCAAATTGCAAAGTATTAAATTTTATTGAGATTATAAAAGCAAAAGGCAGATTAATCCTTCTCTCTATGGAAGTAGAGAAAGAACTGACAGGGATTTGGAGGGGATTTCATATTCGAACAGTTCCCTTGTGTGAGCAAGAGTCAGGCTAGCTGTAACCCTAATAACGCGATATTTGTAGAAGCGAAGATTGTGTGAGGTGAGTGGGAAAGAACTGTATGAGAAGTTGTTGTGACCTTGTGTTAGATATCAGTAGGACATATGAATAAACAAAATGCAGTTGTCGCCCATTATTGTATGTAACAAAAGGTATAAATGCTTGCTGTAATTGTTTACCTGGGGAGAGACCTGTTCTGCTCTTTCCCGCCACGCAATTGCTAGAGAAAATAAAGTATCTGACTTGCTGCACCCAACCTGAGAGTGAGAACTCTGTTTTTCTCCGACATCTCTGAAGTCTGCTCATAAATTGAAGTCTGTATCAGATATCCTTTAAATAAGAGTACATCTAGCTGATTCCAAACCCGAAGTATTATTTCTTTAATTCTATACAGAGTGCAAGTTAATCATATTTCTTCTATTGTAATGGCTTTTCTGTGGCACTTGTCCCAGCGGTAGGTGAGAACCTCACAATCCTTACTTTGCCCCACAGCTCTCCCAGTGAAGTATGAAAATATCTCCATTTTGCAGAATGAGAATTGAGACAGAGATTAAAGTGACATGCCCAAGATTATACAAGAAGCCTAAGACAGGGACAGGAAACAGATCTTCAGGGTCTCAGTTCAGCGAGTTAACCAGAGAACCATACCTTTCCCAGAATGCCTGTGCCTACAAAAGGTCCAGTGGCATTAGGGTTGCCAACTTTCTAATAAGCACAAAAGTGAACACCCTTGCCACACCCCTGCCCCACTCCTTCTTCAAGGTCCCGCCCCTTCTCAGAGGCCTCCTCCCCACTCTCTCCATCCCCCTCCCTTCTGTCGCTCGCTCTCCCCCACTCTCACTCACTCATTTGTTTTCAGTGGGCTGGGACAGGGCTCCAGCTGGGGCTGTGGGCTCTAGGGTGGGGCCAGAAATGAGGGGTTCAGGATGCAGGAGGGTGCTCCGGGCTGGCACAGGGGGTTGGGGATGAGGGGTTTGGGGTGCAGGAAGGGGCTCCAGGCTGGGGTATGGAGCCAAGGGGTTTAGGCATGCAGTTGGGGTGTGGGATGAGGTACAGGCTCTGGGTTGGAGATGCAGGTTCTGGGTTTGGGCAAGAAATGAGGGGTTCAGGATGTGGGAGGGGACTCAGGGCTAGGGCAAGAGGTTGGGGTGTGGGACGGTACTGGGATGCAGGCTCCGGCCGATGCTTAACTTGGGGGGGCTCCCTGGAAGCAGTGACATGTCCCTCAGCTCCTAGGCCTAGAGGTGACCAGGTGGCTCCACGCAGTATGTACTGCCTCTGCCCACAGGCACCGCCCACGCAGCTGCCATTGGCTGCAGTTCCCAGCCAATAGGAGCTGCAGAGCTGGCATGCAGGGTGGGGGCAGTGTGCAGAGCTCCACAGGCTGCTCCTCTGCCTGGGATCCAGAAGGACATGTTGCCACTTCTGGGAGGCACGCGGAGCCAGGTAAGGAGCCTGACAGCCCCGCCAACCAGACTTGATGGCCCGGTCAGCAACTGACTGGAGCCGCCAGGGTCCCTTTTCGACTGGACATTCCAGTTGAAAACCGACACCTGGCAAACCTAAGTGGAGCAGATTCAATAAGCACATTCAGAAGACAAGCTCAGCTCTTCTACAACACACATTAATACATGCTCTCACCAAGGAGGCACATTCTGCTCTGCTTTCTCCAATAATCAGAGGAGGACTCTCATAGCTTTCTATGGCCTGACAAGGACAGGGCCTAAACAGGGCAACTCTGCTTCCTACCTTACAGACCCTCTCACCTGGCCTCACTCTCCACCCTGTTCCCTAGTCACTCTCTTTGTCAGCCTCTCTCCTCCTGTCATTCCCTTCCCACTCACCTCTCCCATTGCCAGAAGGGGGATGTAAGCACTGCACTTCCCTCTCCTGGCCCGGGGTAGAGGGCAGAATACTATTCTCGCTTCTCTCCTGGCTGAGAGGACAGGCAACAATTCAGTACAGCTCTATGGCTCCTCTGACAGCTTCGTTCATATTCTGTGGTTCAGTGCACTGCTCATGTTCTGCTAGTAATGTTCAGGCAGGATGGAGTGTTGAGCACTAAACACCCATGCAGCACTCCAGGTGACACGTGTGAATTATGCAAAAATCAGCAGGAGTAATCCATTTCCTGCAAAACCTGCCATTTGTGTGCATCAGTAGAGGGTGCATGCCAAAGAACACGTCCTATGCGCACAGAGGGAATATCAGCGTAACAGCAGCCAAGCACACTAAAAACACTGCTTGTATTTGAACATTAATGCAGGGAACAGATCCAGAAAACAATTTGAGCAGGTCTTGTAAGAAAATCAGACTGGGAGGCATTGGACCTTCTTCCACGATTTGCAGACAAGGTGCAATACTAGAAAGTTACAAAGATTCCCTGCATTCTCTAAATGTGGAAGCAGCTGTGTTGTAACAGGAAGAGCTGGGAAAAGAACAGCTGCTCTCAGATTAAGTAAGGTTCCATTTATGTGAGAGACTCACCAGCCCTGTGGATAAGAAGTCAGAGATACATGACTTTTAGAGATCTTTAGAGTAAACAGATGCCCAGCCTTAGACTGACTGCAGAGCTGTATTGGACAATCTGACAGGATTAATGATTGGGCTTCCACAGGAGATTATTCTACAGCTCAACAGACCTCACTATTATGCTGAATATTGAATACCTGGTTTTCAATTCTACTAGCCAATCACGGATACCTTCACGAAACAAGGATCCCTGCCTATTTTGATCTACCATGGAGAAGGAAAGGCACTCGAAGCATGCTACCACAAACCCACTAGCAAGCAGCACATCATCTTAACTCAATGGAGTTTCTTTGTAAGCTTACCTCCATTCTCCACATCCTGATCAGCATTAGCATATGTACGAAGAAACTCGGCGAAGGCTCCGTCTTGCTTTAGCAGCTCTTGGTAAGAGCCCATCTCAGATATTTTACCATCAGTCATCACTATAATTCTATCCATCAGAGGCAGATAACTGACCCCATGGGTTACCAAAATCCGAGTCTAGATGTTAAAAAATATAAATAAATAGATATATATTGAGTACAAAGCTCTCTCTAAACAGTAACTAAGTGTTAAATTCTTGCAGTAGGTGTCGCACACCAGATTTTAATTATGTACATAACACCACACACAACAGGCTGTCATAAATGGATAGGTAAGGTAAGGGTTAAGTTTCTTTTACCTGGAAAGGGTAACCAAACACCTGACCAGAGGACCAATCAGAGAACTGGATTGTTTAAACAGTCAGGGCTTGGGGAAATCGTTGCTATTACCCTAACTTCGGTCTTTTTGTTTGCTTCGAGCTGTGGAGTAAGGGAACAAGGGTTGTTTTTCTCGCTCCTAACTCCATCTTATTTAAAGTTTCTTCTAAACATCTGTAGTACCCAGGAACTGCAAGCGCTAAGTTCGCCTAGTGATTTGATCTTTGTGCGTGTATTTACCTGTATGTTAATTTGTTTGGACTGGTTTAATTGGGCTATCTTCTTATAAGCAAGAGCCTGTATTGAGTTTCTTAATGCAAGAATATTGTTTTTATATTTTCTTTCTTTTTTTTTTCTTATATATAGACTTCCTTTTAATAACGTGATGGAAGTTTCTTTTCCTAGGGAGGCAAAGGGAAGGGAAAAGCCAGGCTGTGGGCTATTTTCCTATTGCTTTCAGTAGGGATTAGTGAGCGTCGCCGGAGAGACACAAGAGATCACTACGTCTCAATTAAGATGGTCAATTTTTTCCCATCCTTTATCTCTGTCCTGTACCTCCTCTATTGTGGGCTGGGCCTGAAGGCTTTTTTTCCTTAGTACATTGCTCGCAGAGGCAACGACTGCTTGCCGGAAGGCGAATGGCACTAGCCAAGAGGCTGGTTGCGCATTTTGCATCTTTCAATTTGTCTTTGAGGGGGTGGAGTACTATACGTTCTATCGCTTGGCGGGGAGAAAGCGGAGAGAAAAGAGATCAGGCTTTTGCCCTCATCGAGGTAATGTTAACGGATGTTCTGGGCAAGCCGGACAGGAAGGGATAAGGGATTTTTGCCCTGCTCTTGAGCATCCCGGGGAATTTGGAAAAATTCTTTGGGTTGCCCACCAGAGGGGGGAGGGGCAATTTGGTGCCATCCGAGAGCAGACGGAAATCCAGGGGAAAGAGTGGGGATGGTCCAGGCTGCTCTTAGATTCCAAATTCGCCCCTATGAAACCTACTACGGGTCCGGGTTCTTGGTCAGCCCCCACAATACCCAAGTTACGGTATTAAAAGCTATAGGTTTCGCAATCTATAGAAGTATTTATCGTGCTTTCCGTAAGTGTGTATCGCCGTACTGGGAGGTATAGGCGTACCACTTGTTTTAGCCTCCACATAGCGTTGTGTGGCGCAAAAGAAGTATAACAACTAATGTACATTACGGATTGAATCCTGCCAGGCTAATTCTTCATAGTAGACTATTTATGAGCCTAGGCAACATGTGACACACGTGGTCTTCATTGTGTAATGCAACAGTAGCAGTTTCGCTAATACATTAGTGTAGCCAACCCGCAGACACTAGTGCACCAAAGAGATACCGTAGCCAGAGCAAATGTTGTCACATACTAACCGATTTGGGTACCATAAAAACAAAGAGACATCGAACAGTGCTGGCTTCCACAGCGGTTCGGACGCTTAAAGTAAAAGGGTCTGTGATCTGTGAATATAGGGAGCTAAGGTCGAGTCCCAGCTCTCTCAGTCGACCCGCCATCCCACTGTAGCAGTTCCCATGGAGTCCCTGAAGTTGGCACCCAAGTCACGAATTTAAGAATAGTCTTCATATTAAAAAAAAAAAAACATAGAACACAATAAACTCTTAGATATAAGAACATCATTCTTGTCCTATTATGAGGATATAAACTGGCGATATCAGGTGCATCTTGCTTCGAGTTAGAAATAGCCCGCAATTAAAACCAATAGGCTCAACAAATTATTAACAAACAGATAAATACATCACAAAGATTCATCAATTAGATCCGAATTACCGGTTGCTCTCACTCGTGCGATCTCAAACGCAACGATCGCGCTCACCCTTACAGCCACTAACCACGCCACATTATCACCCGAACCAGCGACAAAACTTCTAAGATTAAGATGGCGCCAAAGTTCAGGAGGAACACCTCTTGTTTACTCACAGCTGAGACCACCACAAAGACCCCTGGTATATACAATATTCCGCCCGCTGACTTAAACAAGCACAAGTTCTATACTATTAGAGATGGAGGATGGCCCTGAGTCAGTTAGTGTTTTGGATTAACCTCCTTTCCATGTTAAAGCCCAGGGGTAAAAGAAACTTAACCCTTACCTTACCTATCCATTTATGACACAGGCACATGGTAATTGTTAGAAAAAGTTATTTCTCATTTTTTAATTGTCGTTTTCTCCAGCTGACCTGCATCTTAGGCCTTTGGAGTCACTGAACTCTCTCATAATACTTTGCGCCCTGATGCTATTGTACCTTTCATCAGAGGTGATCAAAGCACTTTATAAACACTAAGTCCAGATTTTTAAAGCTCTGGCTCTGCTCAATTTGCAACATCTGACTGACCTAGGAGCATGTCTCTCATTTTCAAAAGTGACTTAGGCACCTAAGTTTCAGTGAAAGTCCTTGGGACTTAGGCACATACGCACCTCAGTCACTTGTGAAAATAAGACTTTAGCATTGCAATGTTGAGTCGAGTAGTGCCTAAATACTTTTAAATATTTGGGCTACATCTTCACATCACTTCTCCATTTTATAAATGAGTAAAGCCAGGTCCAGATGTTTCATGTGGCTTTTCATAAGATCATGTAACAAGTCAGAGCCAATTGGAAATAGAATTGAGGAATAAAAATGGTGATAACCGGGAAGTAAAATGGATGAAGTTGTTTCAAAGGAGCTTTCTAGTTCTTGGAACCTTGTGAACCAAGCTTAAATCACAGAAAGGATCATTCCATGGAAAAATCACTCTGATCTGAAGTATTATTTAAAAATACCTACTTTGTTTTTCAGGATTCCCTTTGGTCCAATAACTTTGTCAAAAATATGCTTCCCAACATGGGCATCAACAGCAGATAAAGGATCATCAAATAAATAGACATCAGTATTACAGTAAACTGCCCGAGCAAGGCTGACTCTCTGCTTCTGTCCTCCAGAGAGATTCACACCCTGGAGAAGGAGGAAATAAAGTGCTGCTGGGTTTTACAGTAAAATAAGCTGTTTCAGTTTGTGAAGGAGGGTAAAAGTCATAGGAGGCTTTTGTGAAGGCATTAGAGGAGATGCAGCTTCATGATAAACATACCAAATAATAGACATTATTTTAGTATCTTAACAGTGCTAAAAATCGTGGGCCAATGCCTCCTTTTCTGATATGTATGGAAAAAATCTAGACATTAACTAACATCTGTCCGGGCCTCTAAACACATGAAACACTATAGAGAGGAAGGGACCATATCTATCTATATGTTTCTATAGTACCTCCCACAAGAAAGAGGAGAGGAAGTTCCAGATTGGGACTTTTGGCACCACTGTAATACAATAATCTCTACTGTATGTCCTGTAACTCTTTACATTCACAGGATTTCCATGAATTAAAAGTGGGAGTTTTGTGAATGGAATGCACCTCCTACATTTTTCCTAGTGTAAGGAAAGCATCTTAAATATGATTGTATTCAGTGTTGTACTGATAAACAAGCATTTAATTTCCATGATGCAAAGAGGAGTTCTTGATTGTATAGGAACTATTTCATATTACGAGTGAAAAATGGCATGCTTAATAAATATACTCTGAAAAATAACCCATTTGCAAACTCATGTCTGTAGTTATCATGAGAGCAAGCCAAGACAGAGCACGTTTTGCAAGGGCCTTATTCAGAGACAGAAGTGCAGAACTCCTGTTTAAAAATCCTCTCCTCCGCTGTGGTCTGGCACTCTGGCTCTGCTATCTTGCACAATCTGGAACTATTTGGTTAGAGCACCCACCAGAACTGTGAGCCTTAGGCACTCTCCCTAGACGCTGCACACTCCCAGGATGCACCGGTGAGGGAGCTCCTTCTGTGCACCTTACAAAGCATGCAGGCGCCTTCCCTTCACCCCTGTATGCTTTGCATGTTGTCCAGGGGCTTAGGTAATGGCTTTTCAAGGGCTCTCCTCCTGTTTTCCCCATTCCCCAATTGACCTAGCTGCCTGCTCCTTTCAAGTGAGGGGTGGCTGTACTTGGATGAGAGCTTAACTTAGTTTGGTTGGAAAGTGGATTTGTAAGGGCACTGGGGGCCTTTGGGGCCAACGAGTCAGCTGCTGGAAAGAGTCTGCCCAGTGAAGCATCAAGCTGTCTTCCTTAGCAAGTCCACAGCTATGGTCACTCTAGGCCAATTGCATTGGTGACTTCAGTCCCTGTTCATAGGTCTTTACATTTTTCAGCACTTAGTTAAATTAAACATTCAGCAACGAGGGTGATTTCTATACTGCTCATCAAGGTTCAGGTCTTGGACTGCTTAACGATAATAACAAAAATCCTTTTAATTACATCAATCTACTAATGGGGACAGGCTCTCTTCCCCAGTTTTCCTAGCATTCAAAAAGCACCACTTTTGCTCAACTATACATATTTAAAAAAAGAAAAAAAAAAGAAAATTCACCTTCAGGTGGATACCTGGTCTGACAGATTTTTACTACAAAGATTTTCAAGTTCTGTACAATTCTAAAAAGGGAGTTAGAATGGAAAGTATGTATCTTTAATTCCAATGACTACATCCATTATGATACGAGGTGTATCTCAATACCTTTTCCCCTATTTCTGTTCTGTCTCCACTAGGAAGAATCTCTATATCAGGTAGAAGTGCACAAGCCTCAATCACACGTTTATACTGGCTCTCTTTCATCTCCCTCCCAAAGATAATATTGTCCTTCAGAGCTGCATTCTGTATCCAGGCTTGCTGAGGAACATAGGCAACTGAGCCCTATAAGAAACAAAAATTAGCTATTCAGTATTTCACTCTATTTAAACAACATCTCACAGACATCCTCAAAGCATCATGCAAACAATAATCACATTCAACATCCTTGTAAGATATGTACGATGCCTATCATACAACTGGGGAAACAGTGCTAGTGTGTTTTACAGATGCGCTAGCTCTCATGCTAAAACAGCACATGTCTGTGGCAGCTCAGGTTAGCCGTGCCCTCTCTTCTACCGCAATCATGTTGCAAGTATGTTTTGGGGAATGGGCTTCAAATGGAACATGCTTCCCCCAACATCAAACTTGCTGAATTCTCCATGCAAACACACATGCTCTATAGAAGTAGTGAATGTTAAAAAGTAGGGGTGTCATGCGATTCAAAAAAATCCATCGCATGATAAAATTAAAAATTAAAAAAATAACTTAAAAAATCACTGCTAAACAATGCCATTTATTTAATTATTTTGATATTTTCCACATTTTCAAATATACATTTATTTCAATTACGCACAAAATACCAAGTATACAGTGCTCACTTTATATTTTTAATACAAATATTTGCACTGTAAAAATAAAAAAATAGTTTTTCAGTTCACCTAGTACAAGTGCTGTTGTGCAATCTCTATCACAAAAATTGACCTTACAAATGTAGAATTATGTATAAAAATAATGGCATTCAAAAATAAAACAATGTAAAATTTTAGAGCCTGCAAGTCCACTCATTCCTACTTCCAATCACTCAAACAAGTTTGTTTACATAATGCTGCCGACTTCTTGTTTACAATGTCACCTAAAAGTGAGAACAGGTATTCTAATGACACTGTTGTAGCCGATGTCACAAGATATTTATGTGCCAGATGCTCTAAAGATTCATGTGTCCCTTCATGCTTCAACCAGCATTTCAGAGGACATGTGCCCGTGCTACTGATGGTTTCTGCTCTGTGACGATCCAAAGCAGTACAGACCGACGCGTGTTCATTTTCATTATCTGAGTGAGATGCCACCAGCAGAAGACTGATTTTCTTTTTTGGTGGTTCGGGTTCTGTAGTTTTCACATCGGAGTGTTGTTCTTTTAAGACTTCTGGAAGTATGCGCCACATCCCGTCCGGATCAGATTTTGGAAGGCACTTCAGATTCTTAAATCTTGGGTCAAGTGCCGTAGTTATCTTTAAAAATCTCACACTGATACCTTCATTGCATTTGTCAAATCTGCAGTGAAAGTGTTTTTAACAAAGAACATGTGCTGGGTCATCATCCGAGTCTGCGATAACATGAAATATATGACAGAATGCGGGTAAAACAGAGGACATACAATTCTCCACAAGGAGTTTAGTCACAAATTTAATTTACACATTTTTTTCATGAACGTCATCAGCATGGAAGCATTTCCTCTGAAGTGGTGGCCAAAGCATGAAGGGACATAGGAATGTTTAGCATATTTGGCATATAAATACGTTGCAATGCCAGCTACAAAAGTGCCTTGAAAACACCTGTTTTCACTTTCTGGTGACACTGTAAATAAGAAGAGGGCAGCATTATCTCCTGTAAACGTAAACAAACTTGCCTGTCTTAGCGATTGGCTGAACAAGCAGCAGCACTGGGGGGATTTGTAGCTCTGAAGTATTACACCTCTACCTAGAGGTAACGCTGTCCTCGGGAGCCAAAAAATCTTATTGTGTTATAGGTGAAACAGCGTTATATTGAACTTGATTTGATCTGCCAGAGCGCGCAGCCCCGCCCCCCAGGAGCGCTGCTTTACCGCGTTATAGCCAAATTTGTGTTATATCAGGCGGCGTTATATCAGGGTAGAAGTGTACATTGTTTTGGTTTCAAGTGCAGTTATGTAACAAAAATCTACATTTGTAAATTGCACTTTCATTACAGAAATTGCACTACAGTACTTGTCCAAGGTGAATTTTGATTTAGTTGGGGTTAGTCCTGCTTTGAGCAGTTAGATTCAATGACTTCCTGAGGTCTCTTTCAACCCTAATCTTCTGAGTCTATGAACTGAAAAATACAATTTCTTTGGTTTATAATTTTTACAGTGCAAATGTGTAATAAGAAATAAGATACACTTTGATTTCAATTACAACACAGAATACAATATATATGAAAATTTAGAAAATCTAAAATATTTAACAAATTTCAATTGGTATTCTATTGTTTAACCATGTGATTAAAACTGTGATTAACTGCGCTTCATTTTTTTAAACGCGATTAATTTTTTTGAGTTAATGGTAGGAGTTAACTGTGATTAATCAATAGCCCTACTAAAAAGACATTCAGGCTCATATATCTTGACTAAGAATTCTTCAGAAATGCCTTTGTCAATGCTGAATGATTAAATGAAAGATTGGAGTATTTCTCCCCCCTTTCCCGTCACATACAACAGGGTGTAAGGAAAAAGACGGCTTGTGTTGAATATTTTTTCTGTTTAAAAAAAAGGGGGGAAGAGGAGAATGGGGGTTGCAACATGAGAATTCATGTCTTGCCCACTGTTTTTCCAGGAAGATTCAAAGGATGACAGAATTAATAAAACTCCATCATAGGTACAAAGAAAATGCAAGTCAATTATATTTTTTTTTTTCTTAGAAGGGAAATGATTTTTTTCAGATAGTTTTAGAACATTGGATTTTTTGACTGAAATCTGTATTAAGAACAAATGTACAGCGGGAAAAGAAGTCTTTGTAAGAAATTCAACCCTGCCCTCTCCCTTTCAATTTAGAGCTGAGTGAGCTTCCAAATCATTTCTCTAGGTCCTCCACAAATCCTGCAAATATAGGAACAAGGTTTTATATTCCTGATATTTTGATGATAAAAACAAAATTTTAATACACCATGCACACTTCCAGGCCTCTATGTACATCATAATGCAGCACAAGTACAATTCCACTCCATTCTCACGCATTTAAAAAAAACTTGTTATTTGAGAGGCTCCCCCCCCCCCCGCATGCTATGGAAGTGTTATTACCTCAGAAGTACCCACAAACAACAGAACTGTTATCCAGACATTTCCTACCTTGACAGCCACATATCCTTCCCTCTTGTCCATCTCTCCTAGAAGGGCAGACAATAATGAAGACTTGCCACAGCCAACCTGTCCAACAATGGCAATCAGGGAGCCTTCAGGGACAGTGAAATTAATGCTGAAATAAATCACACCCAGTTCAGCCTTGCTTGATACAATAGCACACACAAATAATGGTGAGCATTTTATTACAGTATCAAATACAGAGAAACACCAAATACCCACTCTATAGCTGCTGACAATTGCAATACAGTCCATTGTTTCTTTAACAAGAACATGAGTTTGAGAATTCAGACTTCTATATGTGGAACGTGCTCAGCTCTGCCTATACATAAACAATCGTACTGTCTCAGTATGTGATCAGGCCTCCAAAAAGCAGCTGCCAAGACCACCATTCTTGCCCATCAGTCTGATACTCTCACCCTTTCCTGAAACTCTTCGCACCAGCTTTACCTCGTATTGTCTATGCAGCACTATAAATATGCACGGTGTTTTACAAACACCAAGCAATGTCTGTGTCCCAGAAAACACATGATAAAAAACAAGGGAGAGGATAGGGAGAGGGAAGGCTTTCAGCAGCAAACATCCTGCAGGTGCATTGGTTAGCACTGTGTGCATCCCGAGGATTTTGCAAGGTTCCTCTCCTACCCACGCCGAGTACTGGAATGAAGAGAGCTACAGATAATATGTTTAAGGGGGAGACTTGGACAATAGGGTGGAAGCATAGCAGGGAAGGGGACACAAGTGTCAGGAGCCCCATGGACGAAGTCATAAAACAAGAAAGGGGCTGGTTAGTTGTGTAGCTCACAGCTTCTACTAACTACAAGCTATTCTCATCACTTTGAGCCTCCGGAGAACTCTGCTCCTACCTCCATCTTCTATTATTCTCTTCCTCTACCCTAGCCCACTGCATATGCTCTACACCAGATTTTCTCCTGGCTATTCCTTTTGACTCCTTACCCCACTAATAACTAACTGTCTTCTTTCATATCAGCCTGTATGCTTGAAAGAGCGAGACTCCTAATTAGAGGATGCAAAAGCTTCCTTCCCATTCAATAGTCTCCCCTACTCCTTGCCAAAACAAAACCCACACACCTTATAAAGCATGAAACATCCTATCTGTGACTAAGTGAAATGTGTTTGTATCGCTGTTCCTTTAAGGTTGTAAGCTCTTTGGAGCACAGACATACCATTTTAGCAGAGCGTATCTATTGTGCAGTGATGCACACACTTCAAGCTACACAGAAACAATTAAAAAAGTGATAAAGATTTAGTGCAATTATAAGCCAGAACTAATTAGAATACCAATACTTACTCATTCAGTGAGGGAGGATCATTTCTTGACCAACTAAATGTTGCATTCTTAACAATAATGCTTCCTTCAGCTAGCAAATAATGAAAGAAAAATTATGTTTAGATGCAGAACAGTAAGAAAAAAAGAGTGATATGATGCACATTGCACTGTGACGTGGGAAGTAAATCCAGGCACACACACACAGGCAGGTCCAATGCTATTTTAGTATCAGAACTCCAGTACACTGTTTTCGTTAATAGCTCATGCTCCATTTTGACTGATTCTACGAACAGGGCTGGGATTCTCAAGTTACAATCATTTGCTGGCCATGGCACAGGTATGGCAAGAACCACAAGTATATCAAAATATTACCCTTGATACTCAACTGACAGGACTTTGAATACACACAGGGAGTCTATCTGCTTCCTTTCCCAACAAATTGGGTTTTACTATTTACTCCTTTTACGATCGTAAAGCCAACAAAAAATCCAGCTGAGGAAGCTGGATTCTATTCGGACTTACGATTCAAAGGAAGCACTGAAGGCTGAGTTAAGAAAACTGATATTAGAAAAAGTAGCCCTAACTTGTAAACACAGCAATTCTGATCTGAAAATCAGCAAGAGGCACTTCTCCTACAATGCCACATTGCACATTCGCTTTTCAGACTTTAGAGCAGTGGTCAGCAACCAGTCAATCACGATCGACTGATCGATCCTGAGGACTTTACACGGCGGTGCCACTGGGGGCCATTAAGGCAGTCTCCCTGTCTGCCCCAGCCCCACACCACTCCTGGAAGCGGCCAGCGCGGCCTCCCATACTGCAAACCCCTTTGCCCCAGCCCAGAGCCCACATCCCCTCCCAAGCCCCCACTCCCCTGCCCCAGCCTGGTGAAAGTGAGTAAGAGTGGGGGAGAGCAAGCCAATGTGGGTGGGCAGGGGCTCGATCCTGGGTTGCTCTTAAATTCAACAAGTGATCCTGGCTGTAAAAAGGTTGGAGACACTGCTTTAGAGACATACTTTCATATCTACCGATCCCAGCGGAGTGGGGGAGCGGGGGAGAAGATTTTACTATTTACTCCTTTTACCACTGTAAAGCCAACAAAGAATCCAGTTAAGGAAGCTGGACTTTATTCGGACACACGATTCAATTGAAAAAAAAAAAAGGAAGGCGGCAGACAACGGTCATAGCAAGAAACTCTGCTGATAGGAAAACCAAGTGGATCTAGTAATGGAGAACCCACCTGAATGCATGAGTGTGAGAATATTGTATTGCCTTTGTAAAAAGGATGACTAGGGAATCACTTATCAGGGTTTAAACCAGCTGTAAGAGCAGCACATTTTATAATATGGAGCATTAAGATTCTACAAAACCCTACAGTTCTGTGATAAATCCACAGAGACATAAATTTATATTGCAGCAGCACCTAAAGGTCACTACCAGGCAGGGCCCTGCTGCGCTAGATACTGCACAAATTTAATGAATGACATTCTCTGTGTAGAATGGGAGACTGGAGTAGTATTATTTGTATTTAAGCAGAGTTGGATGACTACACGCAATTCTATAAATGAAGAGAGGTATGTGTCACTGTGATGGGGAGACGCTGACTTTTTCTGGGCCTCAGAAGTGGGGTTTAGATGCTCTCCACAAAAGTGATTCGGGTTTTCTGTACGGGAGTGCTTTTGCCATCTTCCAACCTACGCTGACTGCTACATGAAAATTACTTTTCTGCAAGGTGTTCACTGTGTTCCTTTAAAGCTGATTAATTTAAATTACAATAACCTTCCTTGTTTCTTACTGACACTGGATATGAGCATTTTATACTATGGACAAAAGGAAAGGGGGGAAAAAAGCTCTTAGAAATTGCACAAAAATTGAGTTGAAAAACCCAGATTTCTCTTGCCAGATACATAACTGCCACAAATTGCAAAAAGTTCATTACAAAGGCCCACAGACACACTTTAGAACCCACCCAAAAAAATGCTCTATTGGGCTCCAATACTTGTAGTTTGTAGCACTGGAAATAAACAACAAACTAGAAGCAAATAAAAAAACTATACAAAATAAGGACTTACCATCTTTGATAGAACCTCTGATTATGCTATCTGGATCTAACTCTTCATGCGAGAGAAACAACCTGAGACGCTCTAAAGAAACACTTGCCTAAACATGAAACAATTGAAAAACTATTTTACACACAGCTTATAAAAAATACTATTTCATTTTGCTTTGTTAACTAGATGTTAAATCCAGTATATTCTTCCCACTATAGCCACCACAAGCCACTTCACCCACCCCCTCCTCAGAGTGGAAAAAACAGACAGGCATTTATTTGTAGTGCAGTAACATGCAGAGGGCACAACTAGGATTGGGGTCTGATGGTGCTCGGTGCTGTACAAAGGGTATATCTATGCTACAGAGGTTATACCAGCATGCCTACGCTGGCATTGCCTCCAGTGAAAATGCATCCTACACCTAGGAAGACAGTTTTTTGTCAGTGCAGTAATACCCCCTCTTTGAACAACATTGGCTACCTCGATAGAAGCACTTCCATCGACATAGCTACACCTCTACTGGGGGTTATGTTGGCACAGCTCCCTTGACCAACATAGCTATGTCAATGTAACTTTCAAGTGTAGACCAAGCCAAAACACACAGGAAAATAAGGGACCCAAAAACTTTTACCTTCTAAGGTGACTGCATTTCAGTGGTGAGTAGAGAGAAGAGACTTCTATGTGCACACAGGACTGTAAGGCTTTAAACCATTCACAGACCTCAAAAAAGCCACTATATATAGAAATAATCACTTTGAGTTAATCAGTCACTAATATTATCATCTTACCTGTACCATGCTGCTGATGACCATAGGAAGAATATTCAGTGGGAACCTGAGGATGTTGAATAAGGCTAAGGAAACAAAAGCTTTCTGAGCATCCAAGACATTGTTCTTATCTACCAGTACATAAACAGCAAAGGTGGATAAAGCAACCTAAAAACAAAGAGGGAATAGTCATGGTCTGTATTCTTTACTCTTACATTTTTAAATTCAAAGACAATGTCTTCTCTAATAACTAGAGCCACATTTACACACTGACAGGCAATTAAACAAAAACTTATTCTTAAGAACAAGAAAATAATCTTTGCAAAACAAATACTAGGTCTTAACTGTTTTGTTATTCAACAGCTGCAGGCTTCTCTTGGAAAACTTTGAGAAAGTGTCTCACTCTCTTTACAGAACAAAGATGAAAAAGCAGAAAAAGAAAGCAGAAAAAGAAAATATGCTGATTAACTCAGGCGTACCAGCTTGCATGTTTATTTTTTGCTTCCTCTGTCTTCTAATCACCCCTTTTCCCTCTGCCAGTTACAACCACTGCACTGTACCACACTTCTGAACAGCTCTGAAGGTGGGCACACAGCTAATGTAACTAAGACGACTTAGAACTTGCCCACACTACATATTGTAGAAGGCTACAAACAAGCCTCGTTTTCACAAGCACAGCTTCCATAACTGGGGGTAGAGGAATCATTTAAGCAATGTGTTCTTAAGCATACTAGAAAATAAAACTCTACAGTTAGATGGGGTGGAATCTGAGTTACTACAGAGGATTCTTTCCTGGGTGCTGGCTGGTGAGTCTTGACCACATGCTCAGGGTTTAACTGATCGCCATATTTGGGGTCGGGAAGGAATTTTCCTCCAGGGCAGATTGGCAGAGGTGCTGGAGGTTTTTCGCTTTCCTCTGCAGCGTAGGGCACAGGTCACTTGCTGGAGGATTCTCTGCACCTTGAGATCTTTAAACCAGGATTTGAGGAAGTCAATAACTCAGAAATAGGTTAGGGGTTTGTTACAGGAGGGGGTGGGCGAGATTCTGTGGCCAGAGTTGTGCAGGAGGTCAGACTAGATGATCATAATGGTCCCTTCTGACCTTAAAGTCTATGAGTCCCCCACCCAGTTCAGGAGAAGAATCACTGTGCAAACATAGGTGCTGGAATGAGGGGTGCTAAGGGTGCTGCCGCACCCTCCGGCTTGAAGCGGTTTCCATCATATACAGGTTTTGCCATTTCTCAGCACCTCCACTATACCAGTTGTTCCAGCACCCATGTGCATACTTAACAAAGAAACGATATGCTTGACTAGGTCATCAATAACTACATTTAAACAGTGTGGCTAAGGCATTATGTACCGACAAAGAAAACAATGAGATAAAGACTAGCACAAAGCCAGGCATGGCTGTTACTAAAATTCCTTCCTTAAGACTGCTCAGCTCACCTTTTAGCTCCTGTTCTCCCTAACAGCCGCTCCCACATGCCTTGTACCAAGGTGGTATAATAAATCATGTGCCTCAGTATAACAGCAGGACCCAATAATGCTTTCCCAGCAAAACCACCACCTGCTATCCAGTTTGAGGCATGAAAGTTCTAACTAAATGTAAGATTATTGGCAAGACTAAACCCCACTTTATTTACCTAATTCATAGTGAATGGATTGGTTCTCTTAGTTCTGCATGAGGTCTATTTAAAAACTTATGTAAAAGCCTATTTAACTGCTATGAAGGCATGTACCGTTTTTCTTACGCTTGCTGACTCAACTGTGCATGGTAAGGTAGCTTATTTATATGTGCATTTATTCAGACAGATTACTACAGTGAAAAAAGCCCTCCTGTAGAGAGAATGAAAAACAAAGAAGGGTTCAAACAATAACTTTAAAGGCAGAAAGTTTGCACGTTCCTATGTTACTGGAATCTATACTAAATACACTGTTATCAGCACACATTGCAACAAAAAGGCACAATGAAGTGAGCAGTTTCATGAAACAGATACTGAACAATTTTATAAGGAGCTCTGGCCAGAAGAAATACAAAGCAGGGCAAAAAGGAAGAGGGTGCATGGGAAAGAAATGAACCAAATGGAAAATCCTTTGTGCTTGCTATAGTTCTTTGTAAGTTATCCTGACTGATAAAAATTGGGGAAAGAGAAAGTTACAAAATATCCCCTCCCTCAGAGTCTAATCTTGCTCTTGTAGAAGCTTGGGGATACCTCTCCCTTTAGCTTGTATGTGAGCAGACCCACTGATAAACATTCATAACACACGGGCGTTTAGGGAGTTGGCTACGGAAATCAATCATCTTGGCTTCAACAGAGCTAAACTGAAATAAGGAAAATCCCTCTGAGGAGCTGTATTTTGGAACCTAGTAAATCAACTTTTTAAAAAGCCATCTCATCCTTTTTTTAGAAAAAAGATTCAGTAAAGAATGCTTCTGACAATTCCTACACAGGACCCTGCTTCTTCTGCCTTTTCTCATACCTATAATGTCATGTAAACATGAACAGCACTTGGAGGGAAGGAATCCATGAATGGAAAGAACACAAATACCTTCAAAGGGAACATACATATTTTACCCTAATGTAGGCAAGGTTTGTTTGCTTCTTCCAGATGACGATAACAACTGAGCTTTGTTCTATTAGGGCCACAAGCAATTTTAATACAATTTGTTTCCTCTCTTCCGTGTAAATTCAAACCAGCCACAAATAGTCAGAGACAATATTTAAATGAGGAACAAAATCTTTTTAAAAGTTAGAATGATCCCAAGCTACAGAACAGCCCTCTTCCACCAAATCAGCTTTACCAGTGTGGGTGGGAGAAAAGAGGCATCCACACACAACGATGTAGGACTAGTATGTGGTGTGCGTGGAAATGCATAATATTCATTTTGATCAATGCTCTCACTTGAGAATCTGTGTAGCATGCACTTCTATAATGTAATTTTTTTCCAGAAAAATTACAAAAAAGTATAAATGTTAATGTAAAGGGAAGTCCTAAGAGGTGCTTCCTAGGTAATCTTTATATAATAATGACCTCCTGGAGGGCATTTTGTTCCAGTTTGTGACCAAATTACTATTTACTCCTTTTAAGTTTCAACAACATTTGTAATATTGGTGAAAATGAAAGCCTAAGAACTAACCAAGTCACTACCTTAAAGTCAGGAAATGTTTAACTTGGAGGAGGTTGTTAATTTTTTAAAAAAAATAAAAATAAAGAGAAGTGTAGAGAAATAGTTTTTCTAAAAGTGCTGAAAAGTTGACAGTTGAACTACATGTTGCTGTGAATAGAGTTCTGTTTACAAGACTGAGTTCTCTGAACAGTGAAAGACCAATACAGTAACTAGTAGGAAAGCAGGACTTCACTCTCACTGTTTCTTTGGGCTTCTACCACCCAGCAAAGCACTACTTCAAACCTGTTTTACTTACCAGAAAAGGAGCGCACACCCAAGTGAACGTAGACACTGCTGCAAGTTAAGCAGACTTTTTAAGCACTTTCAGCTCTTCCTGTCTGATCCCTAATACTTTCTCTTTGAAGGCTAATTCCCAAGCATAAAGTTTCAGCACTTTAATCCCATTGAGAATTTCATTCATCAGCTTAATTCTGTTGTCTTTGCTCTTCATATGGGCTACCTAAAATCCCATTACAAAGGAACAGGTCATTAGCATAGCACAATATTTGGCATGTCTACAAAACCGTTTGAATAAGCCGATTTAGCCCATACAAATTTCTTAACTATATATTTTGTGTTGGTGAATTATTATGGGGAAAGACCACTTACAAATGCAAGCGAACAACAAAAGTGCCGCCTTACCAACAAATACGGAACTGCAGAATTCAACATTCTAACTAATTAGGGGTGGTTTTGAGGAAAGGCAAAAAAACAATTTCACACAAATAAAGGGAGACATCTTTGTAGAATTTAGGGACTCGATGGTCCTTACTGGCCTTAAAAAGTCTATGCGTTTATGTACAAAATGCAGTTTAAAAAAGTAACCCCATTATACCCTTGAGCACCAATGATATACAATTTGTATCTAGCCCTTGGCCACCCCACACACTTTTCATTCTGTTCAGACTCCTGTGGGCTCATAGCTCATGTCTTCCAGTCAGCAGCAGGAACAAACCTACCTTCCCTTCTTGTTACTTAAACTTCTGAGCATTTTTCTCCCAGCTACACCATGAGGTTACATTTATATGTTCACTCCAGAAGGCTCCTTCCTCCTTGAGGCCTTTCCAAATTAAGGGAAAGAACCTTTGAAAGGATGTACAGTTCTAGGCATGGATGGAGTGTGATTCAGTATAAAACAGTCAGGAATTCTGAGTTCTAATCTCAGCTCTGCCACCGACTCATACTATGTCACCTCGGGCCAGTCACATATCACACCTGTGCCTTATTTATACGTACATTATACAGGTATTACCTTCATTATAAAGGACCTCTATACAATGGGGAAAATACCTAGCTACTATTCCTCAAAGGAATGTGAGAAAGCTTCATCAGTGAAATGGGGCACTTGAAGAGGCTTGGATGAATGCACTATGAAAGTGCAAAATTCAAAGGAGATTCGCTTTATTTGGGTGGCAGCAGGATCATATGATTCAATGCAATGGTCCCTTTTAAGGGTTAACATTTACCCACAGTAACCAGACTCTGATACCTGGGAAATCTCAGCTATTTTGTATTCTAGGCTTAAATTTTCAAACTATAGTTCACAGAAAAACAAACAAACATAATCAAATGGATTTGTATTCTTTGACCTGATTAGTCTGAAAACCAAAACTGAGAGAGTCAAGGAGTTCTGTGGGTATTCTAAGAGGTTTGTTAACAGACTGACATTAACATAAGAAAAGTAGTCTACTGTAATGCTGTTAAGTTTAACTTTGGGATGCTTGTAGGTGTCTCAAATTCAGTAATACACTTGATCCAAACACTCTGGTGTACACATTTCTTAGAAGAGTCAGGTAAAAGCCAGTTTAAACACTTAACAGCACGTATTTTATCCATCATCTCAGGCATTTCAGATGTGACTTAAAAAAAAACAAAACACACTGCAACACAACTTTGCAGGACACTGGTGCATTTTTATTTTGGAAGAGTTTTGTGCATTAGTTTTGCTAGTCACTGGTGGGAAGGCTCCTGTCAGGCAGCACATGCCCATTATAAAAAACACCCTTGCACAAAGGACAAGAATTTGAATAGTAAGCATAAACTTCCATATTGAATGGATCACAGAGAACAGTAAAATAGTAACATGTCTTAAAGCGTATACACATACAAACAAACATGAAGTGTCATACTTGATATGTTTTTGTCTTCATTGCCATCACAGCATTTACTGGAACCAAAAGGATCATGACTGCCACACCGGCTAGAACAGAAGGACCTAAATTCTAAACAGGAAAAAAAAACACAAAAACACAAAAAAAAACACACACCACCATTTATAAACACACACACTTGTTAATTAGAAAATGTTAGCACACACCTTTAAAGATCTTATATCAAAGCATTCTATGTAGCGTAAACCCCATGTGTATATATAATTTTTCTATCCCTCTCCTCCCTCCTTTTCTGACTAAGGACATATGCAGATAATTATGATCTTTGCTTCTTCAAAGCTAAAATGCAAACTCCTTCCCCATATGCCCCTCAGCTTTTTGTTGGTGCTATTCTTTCAAAGTAGAATATAGGGGGATGAGTTTCTAAGATTCTGCCTTAGCTTCCTGACTGAAAGTAGAACCGGGGCTGCCCTTCTGATAAGTGCCTGGACTAGAAACAGCAGGCATTATCCCAGCATGATGGGTGCTGGGATGATGAATCAAACAAAGAGATCCTTCATCTACCCACTTCTCCACCAAGTGACACAGGGTAAGCAGAGTCCCAGCAGTTAACTAGGTGCTCTGGAAGCACAGGACACCCAAATTCACATGGGGTTGCTTGGCTGGCCAGCCACTGGGGCCCAAGACTGCTGAGTGGAGGAAGGGCTGTTGACAGGACACCAACTTTCTACACAAGGAATGGGTAAGAGAAGCCTTTGTCCCAGCATGGTACTTGAGGAGGCTTGGGCTAGATTTGCAATTGAGAGTCCTCTGCCTCCCTCTCTTCCATCACAGTGGCAGCATACTGCCCTAAACGGTTCTCCATGCAGTAGCGCACTCTCACTCTCCCCTGCTCTATACTCTCCAATGGTTTGACATTAGCTATCTATAGTCTTGAACTTCAGAGGAAAACACCTGGCCACTAGCTGCATTCACCTACCATAATTAAACAGGAAAACAAGCATGACATAATTACCTGCCATAATAAATACAATGCTAATATAACTTGCAGAGGCGCAGACCAAATCATGTTTATATACGTAGTCAAGTCCATGAACCTCTGAGCATCCACAGACATTAGATTTACAATTTCCCCAACAGTAGACGTCTTTCTTGCAGAATTTGTGATAACCAATGCCTGTGTGTAGATAAAAAGGAAGATACTGGACAATAGTAGGCAAAACAACTTCATAATTTGCCTTTATTTCGTACTGCAGCATGAACAGTTTTTTCTGTAGTTTAATTTGTGGTCACAGGCAATGCTTCTCTTACATACAGTACTGCTTTTTTTCCCCTGCATGCCTAAAAAGCACTGTATACTGAATACACAGTTTTAATCAGGATTAAAAACATGAGCAAGTTGTTTTTGTTTGGGGTTTGTTTGGTTTTAGTGCCGGGGGTTGAGTGCTGGCTTCTTGTCATATGTTTTCCTGCCTCACCACCTGCAGAGCAGCTAGTCTAAAGCTTTTTTAAATAGTTCCAGGTTGTTTCAGGCTGAGGTTGTGCAGACTGTTGCCTGCTTGGTTGCTAATAATCCTCTCATTTTACTGACGTCTGTCCCACTTCTGTGCAGATGGAAGTTTAGTTCCCATTCCAAGATAAGGTGTGAAATGGGTTGGGATTTTGTTGTACATGATCAATAAAAAGCAGCTTCTTAACTGAAAGTATCTTTAATTTACAGCTGTGGGCCGAAGGATGAGGTCTCTGACATTCTGTTTACCATTAGATACCAGCCTGGACAAAGCGTACCAACTAGTTAAAATTATGTAAATTTACTCAAGTTCATCACTAAGATTTTATTGCCGCTCCCCCGCCCCAATTTTCAGAGGTACCATTACTCTGGTGATGATATAACATTTCAAACATGCATACCTTGCGATAGACTGCACCAATGACAGCTGTCTTAAGCCTCATTCCAGTAACAAAGCAAATATGGAAGTACTGGTGGAGAATCAGAGTCTGCAGACAGGCACATGCAAACAGAAGCCCTGTGTACAGATAGCCTTGCCAATTTGGGGCATCTTTATCATTCACAAAGTTAATTAACAACCTGCAAAGAGAGGATTTAGCAAGGTTAATGCACACTGTCAGAGCTGATCAAATTTCCAAACAAGGACTAGATTATTCCAGACGTATTGGTCACACAATATCCCAACAAAACGCAACAAACTGGTAATAGCAAACACACAGGAACACTAGAGTGTGGCCTCAGTTAAGTCACAAGATTTTTACCCAGATTTTGTAACTGGAGAGGTCCCCCGAACTCCCCCACCTCACACCGCCTCCCTATCCCACCAGGATGGGGGACCCCATTCCCGAGTGTCCCTAGCTATAATCTGGAATACTGAATTACCAAACCTTCTCAGAAATTTCTGTCAGTACATCCAAGATGACCTATATTAGAAGTGATCACTAGTAAGGCACATGGCTATCTAAAAAGAGAATGAGCAGAATACAGCACTGACTCAGAACTACTGCCTCAGAATTGTTTCCATCACCATTGAAACTAAAAGGTATATCATTTCCACCAGGGCTGGCTCTAGCAATTTTGCCGCCCCAAGCACAGCGGCACGCTGCGGGGGGCACTCTGCCGCTTGCCAGTCCTGCGGCTCCGGTGGTCCTCCCACAGGCATAGCTGCGGACCGCCCGCAGGTCCCGCGGGACCAGCGGACCGTCCGCAGCTACGCCTGTGGCAGGTCCACCAGAGCCACGGGACCAGCGGACCATCCGCAGAAATGCCTGCGGGAGGTCCACCGGAGCTGCCTGCCACCCTCCCGGCAAGCGGCAGAGAGCCCCCCACGGCGTGCCGCCCCAAGCATGCGCTTGGCGCACTGTGGTCTGGAGCTGGCCCTGATTTCCACTTAGTGTTCCACTTCTTCCCTTATGTTATACGAGCATCCCTTTTCCCCTCACCCTTCCATTGCTTCAGCTACTGATTTTAAGGATTACTTTTTGCTTCAGGAGCCTTTAGACCTTCTCTGTGATCCCATGAACTGTTACAGATTAACATTAGCTTAGATGAATCAAGTTTCTTGCTTCATCTGAACTTCCATTGTCTGACCTTCCTAGTGTTAAAAAGGTCACTCTCAGAGCATCAGAATGGAATTGGAATCCTAGATCCCAATTTGGAAACCAGTGAAGCAAAGTCATTTGCATGGAAACACTAGTGCAAAAGGAAGCAACTTGTCAGCTGTCTCAGCTAAAGGAAGAGTAGCCGGATGATAATAGCGAGAAGGAATCAAAGAGATCTACCCAGGTATTTTGTATAAACAGAGAAACTGAAGAAGGCATTAAAGGAAGTCTTACTTTAAGATTTCCGGGCCAGAAAACATCATAAGATCATGACAGGCTTTAAACAGGAAGCTCATGAGGAAGTACGGTCCAAAGGTTTTATACAACACTTTCAACAGAGAAGGGGCAGAGTTCCTTTGAGATGGTTTTACAATCAAAGCTTCAACTTCTTCTGTCACATCGCCATTTGAGTTGCTTGATTTCGTTTGCTTTTTGGGTGAATACACCATTTTTATGGCTTGCCTACAATAATAATAAAGAAACATTTCTTTAAATCGTTAGGAGATTCTACTGAATCGCACTGACAACTATTTAAAATTAATGACGGTGACTCTTCTGTAAAATTCAACATAAGAATGCAGAGTCTTAAAATGAGAAGTCTACTCCAGTTGCCAAGAAAAAGTAGCTTAGGATATGTCTACACTTACTGCGACATCCAGAGTACAAACACTGCATGCCCAGCTATCGCAGGTTTAAATAGCAGTGTAGTGAGGTGTAACTTAGATGGATACAGAAGAGTAGAGTGCCCCACACAGCTCAATCCCAAGGTATATACCCTACACATACTATCTATTTGCCCAAGCCATGCCTCCGATGTCTAACATTTTATTTTTAGCAGCATAATGTCCTGTTGCTGGAGCCTTTCCCACTGCAGTGAAAGACTCCAGCAATGGGGAAAGGCTCTAGCAAGGGAGACAGCAGAGAAAGGCTCCAGCAGCAGGAAGGTAAGCAGGGAAATGCTCTGGCAGCTCCCCACAGCTGGAGCCTTTCCACTGCAGCATGTAACTGTGCATGTACTCTACACGTCACAATGAGCGTAGACATAGCCTTAGGCCTAGCCTACACTGTGGGGGCAGGGGATAGGGAAGAAGGGAGGGAGGAATCGATCTAAGTTACACAACTTCAGCTACGTGAATAATGTAGCTGAGGTCGACGTGCTTAGATCTACTTACTGCGGTATCTTCTCAGCGGTCGGACGATGGCTGACGATCTCCCGTCGACTCCGCCTCCACCCTGGGGGAGTACCAGAGTCAACGGGAGAGCGCTTTGCAGTCGATTTATCGCGTCTAAACTAGATGCGATAAATCAATCCTCGCTGAATCGATCACTGCCCATCAATCCAGCGGGTAATGCAGACAAGCCCTTACATACTCACCACCACAGGGATTTGCAGTCATCATGATATTTGCCATCATTCCTTTCAGTAGCTTCAAGCGTCCCTGCGTCAGAGATGGTAGTTTACCAGCCACTTTTGAGACTGGTAACCCAGTGTTTCACAACGTTATGGAAGGATCTGTTTATCAGACGCTACTAGCCTCTGGTTAACTGAGCAGCACTTCAGAAGCCTAGTTTTTTTTTTTCTTGGGACAAATGTTCCTAAAAACCACATCCTATAGCTATCGAATACTCAGGTGTACAAGTATATGTGAGTTGCCAAGTCAAACATGAATTTATTATTTATATTACTGTAGCAGCCTTAGATCCTAGTCAAGATTATGGTCCTACTGTGCTAGACAATATACAGAGTTAGTAAATACAGTCCCTGTTCTTAAGGGTTTATAACCTAAGAAACAATTATGCTAAATCATCCCTAATGAGTAGAACGAAACCATGGTTAAATTGATGCATCTGGTGTATGCCAAACCATGTTTCCCAGTATTTGAGAACAGGCTGTATGCAAAACTATGTTTCTGTATATACTATCTACCATGGGTGCTGGAAACAGGAGTGCTGTTGCACCTCCTGGCTTGAAGTGGTTTCCACTGTTTAGAGTTTGGTTCAATTGCTCTCAGAACCACCACTATACAAACTATTCCAGCACCCCTGTCATACACCTAACTAAATTGAGAACAACATATGAATTTAGAGTTTTTTCCTTCACTGGCCAGTCACTTCAGTATGCCGTGATGACGTAGGCATGAGAAAAATTTGTAGACAAAATGAACATTGGTTGAAAATTATTCAAAATAGAATACTGCAAAGGTTGTAGTCCATTTGCAAGCTGAGAAACAAACAAACAAAAACAAAACAAAAAAACCCCTCTTCTCTCACACACACACTCACAAGGTTGCTCCTCAGGTGTCTATGCACCTGAGGGCAAATCCTGAGGTCCATACTCGATCCTTATTCAATAAAGCATCTAATGAGCTTATGGAAATTTGTCTAGGTAAGAACCAAATCTCAGATTTTAGCCACTTGTATCCTTGAGGCATTAATGGACAAGTGGATTCATTAGGTCCTTTATGATAACTTTGATTGTCACGGACTTCTGGAACATGTTCATAATAATATGCACAACAAGTGGAATTAACCAACTGGATAAAAGCACACTAGCATAATGTGTAATCAATTAGTTATACTTCACTACTATTTCTCACTGTTAATGGTTTATTTTACTTTCACTCATGTATTATTTTACATATAAAATTAAAAAACAGTTTCCCCTTTGTATTCAGTTTTGACATAAATGAAATTTCAAGCAAAGTTTCCTGACTAAAATGGATCTTGACCAATGCCATCCAAGTTTCCTATATTCTATTAGCTACCACTTTGTATTAATAACTGTTAGCATAACTGAACTTACTTATTTGTATTTGCACACTCCTTCTCCCAGTACTTAGCCAAACCTTGCACTACCTCCCCAGATGTGTCATCTTTGTTTAATGACCACAAGTCTTTAGCTTCCAATGGTCGCCGATATCCCTGAATCATCAACCTATATTGGAAAGAATCAGCATCAGCATCCTTTAGAGAGAGTGCCAAAGCAAGTTATACCCTGTATATTTAATTTCATAACACAGAGAACTGTTTATCCATCCCCAAAATGCAGTCAGCTGAGGAGTGAGATGCAGTAATTTATTTAACAATGCACGAAAAATTAGGATAAATAGCAATATAATGCTTAAGTGAAACTGCAGGAGAATTTAGGAAGCAGAATGAAAATTATCCCACTTGGAATTTAGCAATGCAATTAAAACTCAAACTGAACAATGGAATTCATTTTTCTCTTACCTGAAGAGCAATACTTTTACCTAAAGACCATGCTGAGACACTGGCCAAGTCCTGATTAAGAAAGAAGTTACCACCTGCTTAATCACCTATAATGCTTTTAGTGCTCTCCCATCCAAATAGTGATACCATGAAGCTTGAGAAAGTGGATTTGATCACAATACAAGGAAGCACAGTTGAAGATAAGTAAATGAAGCAACTACAGATAACCAGGAGAAATTTTTTAAAAGAAGATTAGTCCATAATCTTCCAACACTCAAAATGACACAGATACTAGAAGTTTGTTTCCATTCCACCACTCCAATGCATCAAACATTAAAATGCATCATTTAATGACATATGTTTATGAGGCTAGATATGCAACCCCAGCAGAATTTAAGAAATTGAAGAGACCTGTCATCAGAAAATAAAAGTAATTATCCACCTATCAGTTTCCTGTAGTGTCTATTGAACAATCGTAAAACTCTCCACAGGTCAGGAGAGCCTTGAGTATCTTCTGAAAGCACAATAAGTTGACACTTGATAGCTGCATTATACAATGACTTATTCTCTTACCCTGTAATCCACCAGAATGTAATTTTGGAAAGGAAGGAAGCACTAGACTCTGGGCAGGGATTCTAAAGGAAAGAAGAGAGAAAGATGTCAGTCATGTAAATAGAACCTTTTGAAACAATTAAAAAAAATACTACTTTTATCCTTATGAAATTTACAATTTTATTATAAGAATTCCTCAGCACCACTATATCTTCCTTTCCTAACCTAAACATCCTTCCTGAAGCAAGTTATTTTTTCACAGGGTACAGCACAACATCAAGGATGCCAATGGTTTACTGGAATGGAGCACAATAGCATTATCCTATTTCAGTGATGCAGACAAATGCAAAATACACTTGCACAATATCAAGAAGTTACATGAACTTCACAACACACACCTCTAGACGAGTGGTTCTCAACCAGGGATCCGGGGCTCCCTGGCGGGGGTGCCGCATGCATATTTTAGGGGTCTGCCAAACAGGGCTGGCATTAGACTTGCTTGGGCCCAGGGCAGAAAACCAAAGCCCCACCACATGGGGCTGAAGCGCAAGACTGGATGCTGAAGCTGAAGCCTGAGCAACTTAGCTTCGTGGGGCCCTGTGGCATGGGATCCCAGGCAATTGCCCTGCTTGCTATCCACTAATGCTAACCCTGGCTTTTATATGAAGAAAAATAGCGAATGTAGCACAAGTGGGCCATGAAATTTGTACAGCATGTTGGGAGGTCTCAAAGAAAGGTTGAGAACCCCTGCTGTAAATAACCAAGCAGAACCTTATATTTTATTTCTCAGTAACTAGGAGAAGACTGTCTAAGCATTAGGTAGCTGTCTGGTCATGGGGTGGAGCTGTAGGGAAAACCTACAATGGAATGGTTGAAGCATTTAAGCACCACAATTCCATTTTTTAAAAACATTTTAAAAATTAGGCAAATTTAATTGAAACAAGGAGAAAGTGTATGTTTAAGCAGTTGCAGCGTTTGCAAAAGGTGCCAAAACTGATTGCCCTAAAGACTGTAGATCTTTATCAACAAGACATACAGCACTGGCCAGCAGCACAGAATCCTGACATCTAGCCACTTGCCCTTAGAGGGCTGAGAGTTCAGTCTCTAAGACTATCCACAAGGGTATTGCTCAATCCAGCTTGTGATGGTGATTTAGGTGATGTGGTCTGAAACCCATCAACTCCTTCCAAACTAAGGCAGCCACTGGAGGATGGCCATTTTAAAATCAACTATTCTGACTTGCATACACACACAGCCCTCCAGTAGCTAGCAGACTTTCATTAAGTCTGTGAAAACAAGAAGGGCTGGCTTCTTAGAATGAGAACCACATTAGAATATGGTTTTGTGCCCCCAAAAAGCCCAAGGCTGAGGAATGAAAGAGGGCAATTGGTCAGAGAAAATTAAGTTACCCATGAAGAAAGTTCTCTCGTACACCACATATGCAAATTCCAAATAGAAATATCACAATTGGAATTACGCTGGTCTCCACCCTCTGACTCATCACAAAGTCAGCACCAGATTCCTAGTTTGGGTTTTCTATCAAGTGTAATATTAACCCTTGGTTAGTTTAAAAAAAAATCAGTGATTGGACTAAGTTAAAAAGGAATCCTGGAAGTATTTCAAAGGCAATACTGTGGATTCAGTGAAGATTCAAGAGGAGATTATACACTCCCTTATACACTCCCCTCCTTAATTCCTCCCCTACACACACAAGCATCAGCATATCAAGAATGCAGTCAGCCACTCCCCTGGCACATGTAACTAATATAATATTTTATATTACGGTTACGTGTATTAAAAAATTAGAGCAGCTCATGCACTTTCACCTACAAAGTCATCTGTCACCATTACAGAGATGATGTAAAAAATACGGAAGTTGAATTTTTTCAGGATTAATATTTCTCATGTTCGTTTCACTAACTTTTCCATTAAATTGAATTCTAAAAATGTTACAACAAAGTAGCATGAAACAGAACTGCATTTCTTCTCCCTTTCAAAAGACTGAGCATCTAACCTTTGGGATGGTGGTGGTGGGGTTGATCTATTGAAGTTAACACAGGAAAAATTAATACTGTTAAGCAGCACACAGACAGAAAAATATAAAATAGCATATTTATGTATGAAACAGACAGCATTTGGAGGAGGGATAAGGAACTCGACAGTTCCCAAGTATTAAACACTTCTAGCACTTTGCCAGATCAAAAGCAATGCTACTTGCAAGCAGTTGAAGCACTCTGCCCTCCTGGAAAAAGGGCAGTTTTAAACTGACTCAAGGAAGCATATGGAAAGTATTAGATTTTCTGTATATCTGTGCAGTCTACTTATAAGTAAGACCACGGTTTTGTCACGGAGGTCGCAGAAGTCACCGTGACTTCCAAAGACCTCTGTGACTTCAGCTCTGGCAGCTGCAGGGTCCTGCTGCCTCCCACAGTGACAGGGAGCTCTAAGGTTCCCCCACCACCTGAGGCAGTGGGCCGCAGGGTGCTCAGGGGGACCGCTGCAGCTCCCAGATGCAGCAAGAGGGGGGAGTGGAAGAGCACGGGCAAGAGGGATTCCAGCAGTGCTCCCACTGCTGGGGAAAGGGATTCTGCAGCTCCTATTCGCTGCTGCTGGCAGGGGGACCCTAGAGCTCTGAGCCCACATGGGGTTGTGGGGGCTCCAGACATCCCAGCCACTCTGCTGATGCCCTGTCCCTTCCGATTTTCTCATGGATATTTTTAATAAAAAAAGTCACAGACAGGTCACAGCTTCTGTGAATTTTTCTTTATTGCCTGTGACCTGTGACTTCTACTAAAAAATGTCCATGATAAAAATCTTAGCCTAACTTATAAGTGGAAGTTCTGCATTAGGCAGCTAACAAGGTCTCCTGCTATCAAGCGCTTGATTTGTAGAGAGAAGTCTAGAACACAATATAAACATTTGAGTATTGATGAAATTAGTAGCCCTAAAAACATTTTTTCATATTTAGTATTAAATTCAAAACCATTCTAGGCTGAGAGAGCAGATGATGCATTATGAATTATATAAAGCACCCAGGGACTGTTACAATGGGTGGATAACTTGCTACTATATCAGGGTTTCTCAAACTACTCCGGGGGGTCTGCCAGCCCCGATGATCAACTCCTCCTCCTTCCTCCCAGTGTCCCCTAAACGCTGCAGAAGAGCTGTTCTGCGGCATGTAGGAGGCACTGGGAGGGAGGGGGCAGAAAGAGGCAGGGAAGAGCAGGGGCAGGAAGAGGTGGAGTGGGGGTGGGGTCTGGAGCTGAGCGGGGTTCTTGGGGATCCATGCAAAATTTTCAATCAAAAAGGGGGTCCTCAGGTTGCCAACTTTTGAGAGCCCTGTACTACATAACATACAAGCACCTTAACAACTAAATTTCAATTGTTAAATGGATTCACAGAATTCATTTGTGATTGTATGTGCTACCCTTGCCTCGCCCCCTCCCCCCACCTCCAAATTCCGAGCTTGTTCACAGAGCCCAATTCTGTGCGTGAAGTACTAGGACCTCAGACTGCTCAGTGCTCTCTGCTCTCACTGAGGCCAATGGGAGCTAAGGCCTCAGCAATTTGCAGAATTGGGCCCACACTCTCAAGGCTCTGTTGTATACTATTAACATGCACAGGGAGGAAACTAAAACTAGTCACAGACTACTGGAGAAAGCCACATGAGTCTCTGAAGTCTTAAATTATATCCAATTTTAAAAATTAGCCTTCTGCCGCCAGACAGAACAAACAGGTACAACGATATATAAAAATGCTCAGTCAACTGAGTTTTTCTAATAAATATGCACCTCACCTCAACAAAAAAAACATACAAAGCTAGCTTCAGGTCTGTTTATATAATTTTCAAATGACGAATATTTATACAAACACAGAAATGTGAGCAGAGTGACTTTTCTGTAAGACCAAACATATAGCACAATCAACTCCAATGTTTCACCAGCTGAATATTTTATAAGAAACTTTGCTCTCCATGCTGTAGTGAGGCAGAGTGGCATCCCTCGGAGCAGCAGCATGAGGGACCACTACACTCCCCCTGGTAGGCAGAACTAAATCCACTCCGCCCTGCCCCCTCACCGGAAGTCACAGGGTAGGACAGGAAGTATTAAAGGAGAGCCCCGGCACTCAGTTGGCGCTGAAGCATCGGAGGGAGCAGACAGCTCAAACAGGATCCTGAACTAGGCCCCCGAGTGGAATTGTGCCCTGCAGCTGGAGGAGACAGAAGAGAGCCCTGAGGAGCTACCAGGACCATTGTCAGACGAATGCCCCTAGGAGCTGTGGGGACTGCCGGTGGCTGAGTACCCCCAAGGAGACAGAGGACCTTTGGACTGCAGAGCCCTACACCCAGACTGTAGTAGGAAGTAGCCCAGGGGAACCATAATCTGGTATGGTTCTGCTGCTGGAGAGTGAGAGTCAGTGTGTTGCAGGTGGATCCAGGCTGACTCAGGGGCGGAACACTTTGCCACTGTTAGGGCCCTGGCCTGGGAGGTGTTGGAGTTGGGTGGGCTCATGTCCCCCTACCCGCTGCCACCCCACATCTGGACTGGCATCGTCCCCACCTGAGGCTCAAGAGGCCTGTGTTCGTCTGCTGTCCACTGGAGCCGGAACGCCAGACCCCAGACTGCTTTGTCTAGTGTGCCCTGCCCAGGGACCTGAAGCTCCCTTAGAGACTGTTAATTACTGTTGGCCCTAGCCAGAAGGGGTGCCTGTGGCTCTGCCCCTCCCAGAGGGGCGGTGTTTCCCCTATAAACTGTGACTTACTGTCTGCTTGTAGTGAAGCAGAGTGGTCTCCCTCCCCCATTTGAGAGCAAGGGACCACTACACATGCTTACAGATATCTTCCAATTTCAGTATTGTCAATTATTCAACAGACGTACGAACCTTTCCCTTCAATGAATGCTGGACAGTTAGAAATAAATATTGTATAAAGATAAAAGTGATTTACATATATGCACAACGCACTACAGTATTTCAAAAAGAGAATCGTCTTTAAAAATAGGCTTACGTTTTGTTTAACGCCTATTGCACACTAATTACCTTGTACATTCTTAAAGAGCTTGGATTATGAGAAAAGATTTTGAAAGTATTATACACATGACAACTGTGACCAAAGCAGAGAAGAAAACATTTCCACAATTCCAGGGCACAGTCTGTCAGATATTCAAGTTGACAAGAGAACAAAATTATGACATTTAGTCCTTCGGTTAGACACAATTCATGCTCACCATCTAGTGCTACAATTTCAGCCTTTTACAAAACCTAATGGCAACAGACGTTTAATCCACCTGCATTACTCTACCCTGATTTCTTTTTCTGAAGTGGTCACAGTGACTAAAAGATGTGGCTAGCTGGTCTGCTTAGGAGACCTCAAAAGATCAGCAGCATGTCCCCCATCAAGACATATGAAGTCAGCACTTGCCAAGGGTGGTAGCTGAGATACCAGCTACACTCTGCATTTAAAATAAAAAGTAATTGTGGTAACTTGGTAAATTGCAACTTTTAAAGATGGCAACTGCTGTAGTTTGCAGCTAAAACAGTAAGCTGTGATATCAATTCCTTCTTCCACCAATTTCAGACGTACTACATCAGCCATTACCAGCTCAAGGACTGCAGCATTTCCATTCACAGAAGAGGCCTGTAGTATTTCCACTTTATAAACACATAACAGTCTCCAGTAGCTGGAGCCACACTGTTAACCTACCTCCTCCCTCTCTCAACTAGGCCTGTATCTTCAGAGTCATCACATAAAGTGCTGCCAAAACCAGGGCAGCAAAAGGAAGAAAATGCTCTTTTATCATTGAAAATCCATTTTGGGGAGCTGACATGTAGAGTTAGACTCAGAGTTAAACATACATAAAACTGTTCAAGTAACGAAAGGCAAGCGCTGGGTAGAGTTAAAAAAAGGTACAGACCACTCCAACTATATTTATCTACTGAGGAATCTTTCGATTTATGTGCTGCAACAGATGCAAATACATTCATCGCCTATATTTACCTACCTCATTTTACACATCGTTGTAGGATATTTATCCCTTGTAGGGAGAATGCAGGCTTATCATACAAAAGATCAAAAGTAAATAAACCTTTACACCACAGCAGCTGTGTCAATGCAGTATTTTTTAGGGTATGGCTACACTTGGAATTTCAAAGCGCTGCCGTGGCAGCGCTTTGAAGTGTGAGTGTGGTCGGAGCAGCAGTGCTGGGAGAGAGCTCTCCCAGCTCTGCATGTAAACCACATCCTTTACGGGTGTGGTGTGCAGTGCTGGGAGCCGTGCTCCCAGCGCTGCCGCCCTAATTACACTGACGCTTTACAGCGCTGTATCTTGCAGCGCTCAGGGGGGTGTTTTTTCACACCCCTGAGTGCAAAACTTGCAGCACTGTAAAGTGTGAGTGTAGCCAAGGCCTTAGAATCAAACCCAGTGCCTACCAGAAAATTTTTTTACCTCTAGCATCCATGTTCCAGGATAGCTAAAGCAGTCTCCTCCCATTTAGCCATCACCACCACCAGCTTGTCTCAAACTGTTGACATTGTTTACAAAATCCATCTAATCTTTGCATGCTGTGGACCTAATCCTGCATGGTGTCAAATGTCCTCACTCACAAATCAACTCAACAGTGAACAGCAAGTGCCTTCTACTGCAGTTTAATTCAATGGGAATTGAATTAATCAACGGGAATTGAATTAATCAACATCTTCCAAAATCAGGCCCAATGACTCACTGTAAACAGCATTACAGGTAGGACACTTTATATTCCAGTCTATTCTTCCTGGGTAAAAACATTACTGAACACTTACAGAATCATTAACGGTTTCAGAAAACAGAGGCGGTCGTTCTGGGAAGCAGGACAGTATAAGCTGTATTAGCACCAGGACGAAGTAGCTGTAGAAGGTAACGTAACGAAATACATCAACTTCAGGACCCTAAAAAAAGATTTGATATTCTGGTTAGAAGATGTAAAGCAACTGCTTAATGTACAACAAGTGACCATGTACCAAATGCCTTTATTTGGAAATAAGTATCCAAGCATCAGAGGAAGTAAATATTCTTATCAACCAAGCAAAAGGTGGGTTCTGTGCAGCAAGCATTCCTCAGGAGAGTATTGGGCATTCTAGCCTAAATGCATTGCTGACAACATTCTAGGACTCGCCTGGATAAAATAGAATGTCTGGCCATCTCTATGCAATGCTCTGTTGTTATAGCCATGTCAGTCCCAAGATATTAGAGAGACACCGTGGGTGAGGTAATATCTTTTACAGGCCCAACTTTTGTTGGGAGACTGGGGGGAGCAGGGGGCGGCGAGAGAGAGAGAGACACACACACACACACACACACTCCCTTTCAAGTTTATACAAAGCTCTTCTTCAGGTGACCTGTGTAAAGCTCAAAAGCTTGCCTCTCTCACCAGTAGAAGGTGGGCCAATAAAAGATATTACCTCATCCACCTTGTCTCTCCACCTCTATGCAAAGCATTACAGGAGAAACAGTTTCATCTTTGTGGAGGAGAGACGAGAAGAGGGGAGCTTTTTTGCACCAGGTTCATCTGAGGACACCACAAACAGAGTTCCTGAGCTTCTCACTCTTTCTTCCAAGGCCCCATCTACACTGGAGTTTTCAGCCACTGGTGTAGCCACATGTACAATTCCCTAGTACACATGTAGTATTTAAGCCATGACCTGCACCTGTGCAATTCATTCCAGTTTAAAGCTAGGATCAAATCACAAGGGGTTTCAAGGCATAGTAGTAAGTGATTTGGGCAAGCCCGGAGAGGAAGAAAGTAACAGAGCCCGGATTAAAAATTAGTCCACCACACGAGGTTGTGTTCAGACACCACAGCCTCCTCTTCCTATGCTTGTGCACAACACAGCTCAATCCAACACTCCCAAAGAAAGTAGAGACAACTTATGCTGAAGAAATCACAGGGCCATTACTAAGCCCAATACCAATTTAATAGGAGCCAGTCAAAAGTTTTCCAAAAACCTCAAAGTTGAGGAACTTTTTCAAGAAAGTCACATTCCATTTTCAGCCAGTGCTACAATTTAATGAATTAGCCAAGCGTAACTTCTTTATTAAAAACCCAACCCCAGCGAGATCTAAAATAGTCTAACTATACAAGGGAACACTTTGACCAAATGGGCGTATGAAACAGAGCTACCATCAAAGCAAGTGCTTCAGGAAATCCTCTGTATAATCAACAGGAAAAAGAACTAAACTCTAGCCTGCATTGTTTCAGATGTAACCGTACACTCCTTCATTCTATTCAACAGATTTTGAATGTTTCTAGATGTTCCAGTAAAACTGTTTTGCTTTTAAAACTTCCTTGCCAATATTTATAAGAAAATCAAACCTTTGATTAGTTTCAAACATGGAAAACTAAATAAAAAATAAACCAAGCATGACTTAATAGCCCTTAAAAGCTCAGGAATGAAGGTACACTTAATGGATCATCAACTCGCTCAGTGTCTTAAGAAGCACTGATGGGCACTACAGATTAAACCATTAAACAAGTAGCCACTGCTATTGCAGCACTTAACTCACCTCAGTTGAAAAGTAATCACTTACCAGCTTTAAGGCGTGCAGTATTTTGGACCTGAAAATTATTGTGGCACACAACAGTGCAGTGAACCAGAAAATCAACATTACGCCTGAAGACTGGACTCCTTTCATTCGCTCAAATTGTATTAAAAATGTGGCGAGCAACTAGACAGATAAAAAGATAGCATAAGCAGGTTATGTTCATAAAGGTTAAAAAATAAAATGATACACAAAGCAAGCGCAATATACGAAGCACAACTATATCTATCCCAAAACTTGTTTTAGTGTTTCTATTCCAGTATCACCCAGAAGTTCCAACTATGTCTCAATGTCTTCGGTCCTGTACAAAAATAACTGGAAGCTAGTTCCTACTCCAAAGGGCATCAGTTTAACACACACAATACGGAGAGGGGAAAAGCAGAGCACCAGACAAAATATGTTCAAAGCCTCCTTTGGCGGGGGGTGGGGGAGGAGAGTCACAAATCAACATAAACAGCCATGTCTAATTATGAAGATTTTTAACCTTTCCAAGAGATTTCCCAAGGCTAAGTGCTTGAAAGCAGACTTAGCAAGAGTTCATCTTTAAATAATCATCTCTTTCATACTTGTTAAAATAAAGTGACACTAACCGATGTGATTTATGTTTGTCTTTTCCATTTCCACACTCTAGAGTAACTTTTGTACACTTTAGGAAACTCATGTAACCCTCATGTGGCATAAAGCACGTTTACAATGGGTCCAGGGGTTTCCATTTTAGTCATATCATTAACCTTGCATGAAATTATGGTCAGGTATGGGCCTGGGTTATTCTTTTCAAGTGTGCTGTTTTCACTGGGTTTTAAGTTTGTATTACTTCTAACCTGGGCTGAAGGGGGGGGAAAAAAAAAAAAAAGAATCAACTTGCTGATTACTGAAGAGAGGTTTTCCTGAAGAACCACAATGTAGTCAGCTTTTTAAAAAAAGCTAACAGGATAGTACCTGCACTTCCCAGCAGGCAAGCAGTCTGGGACATCTAGCACCTAGTCCACAGAAAACTAACTTTTAACACTTTCCCTCACAGCCTCAAGAGTTTGAGCATAAACACCACACGTAGTTCACTCAGACCCAGAGAACTCAAGGGTCTTTACAAATACACATAACAATTTGAAGTCTTGTTTTTAAAATTCAGTAATGTTGGTAACTCTTGACTTATTTTATGGTTTTAAGAACATCTATTTAGAATTACTGGTCTGCAGAATAAAATCACATTCTCAAGCATGTGCATGAGTAAATAGAACCTCTAATCTCCAAAGAAATGTAGATGTCTTAGAACTAGCCTGTATGCTTCTCAACATGCTGATATGCAGCTTTCAGCACAAAGTTTGCTTTACATAAATCAAAAAAAATCAGCTTTTCAGTTCAGCAGCAAGTGAAATCTGTAAATTATGATTGTACCTAATGGAATGAAAATGCTAAGCAGACACAAAATGAGACAATATGTACAGTTGCGGAAGGTAGATTAGTGGTCGGGTTTTTGCATCACAGAAGGACTCTGAGTAGAATGATCTATACTTACCATTGTTATGCCCAAAACTGTAGGGCTAATGACAAAAACTGGAGGTCGGAAAACATTTTGACTTCTTTCCCAGAAAGAGTAGAAAAGATCTGCCCAGCAGATTATCCACAATAGTAAGCCCAAGGCCTGGAACATAAAAGTATGAATAAATATTGAAAGTGAACTCTTACCACGTGTAACGAAATGTCTTTTGGTACAAAAAATTAATACATACACAGGCCAGTGCTATTGCCCTGTGTGTGTGGTCCTATTAGGCAATTAAAATTAGTCCAACTGCATACAACATACCTAGAACATGAGGTAAAAAAAAAAAAACCTCACTCTCTGTAGGTTCCCGATGAACAGACAGAGAGAGAATTTTAAGATTACTGTGTTACATAGTTAAGATTTATTCTAAATATCATATCACACACTAACATTTTATGAAGGAAAGATTGGCGAATCTCTCAACTTAGGCTGGAAGAAACTCTTAAATTGAAGGTTTATAAACTAGGCAGAAATCCTCAAAAATACACATTAATGTACCACAACTCCTCTCAAAGGCTCTTGCTTGTTTTACAGAGAAACAAACTCTGTTAAAAGTTGTTAAATTCCAGTTGGTCAAGAGAAATGGAACAGGATGAATACAATTACTCTAAAAAGATAGACTATTTTATATAACTTTAAGAGATGTTCAAAAACCTGATTAGTTTAATAAAATCCTTTCATTTCTAGAGTTGAAGCTTCAGGATCAAGTTGGCCAACACAATGTGGTACTTCCCAACTTCAGGGCACAGGGCACGCTGTGGGGGGCTGTATCCAAAGGCCAGTAACATGTATCAGCACACGCGCAAGGACCTTGAAAGATACATGCTTTTTTTTACACCTGACACTTATTCTCAGGCAGCCCATTGACATGACAGCATAAGACTTGGAAATTAAATTCAGGTGAATCGTGTGCATGGAGCCCATCCCAATACAAACATTTCATGGAGTTAAACTATTTAAAAACAAAAAAAATCAATTCAGTATATACACTTCTACCTTGACATAGCGCTGTCCTCAGGAGTCAAAAAATCTTATCGTGTTATAGGTGAAACCGCCTTCTATCAACCTTGCTTTGATCCACCAGAGTGTGCAGCCCTACCCCCCCGGAGCACTGCTTTACCACATTATATCTGAATTAGTGTTATATCCGGTGGCGTTATATATCGAGGTAGAGGTGTATTTGAAAATAAAACCAAAAAATCCAAATACATGGCACAGACTCTGAAGTAAAAGTCACTTACTGTTTTGGCTTTGTTGAGATGTGACATTTGGATATAGCCCCTGTCATGACGACGGAGGTACAGGAAGTATATTGGGAAGCAAACCCACAGGTAAATGCAAGGCACCCAGACAAGGACGGTGTTCTGAAAGCACTTAGTGAAATCTGGATTTTCTGTGTGCCAGGTCAGGTTCCAATCCTGAGGAAACAAAACGGATAAGTAGTGAATGAAAATGCAAAATTCACCACTTAAACAAAACAAAAAACAAAAACAAAAAAACCAAGTCATTGTTCTCTGTGCTGGTTCCACAACAGCTACCACAGCTATCTTCTAACTCAACTTGCATACTGAGATCTTTAACTTCACTAACTAGTTATTTTAAAAAGTATCTCTGCAGAAAAATGCTGCAGTTTCCTGTCCCCATTACACCTGTTTCAGAAACGTTACTTAATATTTAGTGTGAAAAAGATATGTAAAGATTAAAAATTCAAGATTAAAGAAGAAATCTTGAAAGTGCTGTTGTAAAGCCAACTTCACAAGGCATCATTAAATAGCATGAAAATTCTCTCAATCCTTGAGAATTCACAAAGATGATCTGTACAACTAAGGGGGAAGAGCCTTTCCCTTTTGGCATGATTCCTGCTCCCACTATGAAGCTGACAACTTCTAAACAGAAGGAGGATCAAGCTTTATGTATCTGATGCCTGGTCTACACTATGATTTTAGGTCAAATTTAGCAGCAAATCTGATTTAAGCCTGGACCCGTCCACAAAACGAAGCCCTTTTTTCCACTTAAAGGGCTCTTTAAATCGATTTCTTTACTCCACCTCTGATGAGGGGATTAGCACTGAAATGAGCCTTGCCAGGTCAAATTTGGGGTAGTGTGGATGCAATTCGATGGTATTGACCTCCAGGAGCTATCCCAGAGTGCTCCATTGTGACCGCTCTGGACAGCGTTCAGCTCAGATGCACTGGCCAGGTAGACAGGAAAAGGCCCGCAAACTTTTGAACTTCATTTCTTGTTTGGACAGCGTGATGAGCTGATCAGCACAGGCGACCATGCAGAGCTCATCAGCATGATGTGCACATTGCCGGGTCAATTTCTTGTTTTGATCCACTCCATCTATCTTTTACATCTTAAGCTGGCAGCAGACGATGCAGTACAATTGCTAGCCAACCTCATCTCCTGGGTGTTCGGCAGAAGATGGGAATGACCTGGCTGAGTCACTCCCATGTCTGCCCAGGCACCCTGACCAACGTCGACTAAAAGAGCACCCAGGAATACGACGACGGTGGCTACCAATCGTAATGCACCGTCTGCTGCCAAAAGGTAATAAGCTGCTGCTGTGTAGCAATGCAGTCCCACGTCTGCCAGCACCCAGGAGACGTACGGAGACAGCGAGCTGAGCGGGATCCATGCTTGCCACAGTATGGCGTCTGCTCAGGTAACCCAGGAAAAAGGCACGAAATGATTGTCTGGCATCGCTTTCACAGAGGGAGAGAGCAGGGGGGCATTGGGATCTCAACCCAGAATTCCAATGGGCAGCGGAGACTGTTGCGGCGGAATTGTGGGATAGCTACTCACAGTTGCAACACTCTGAAAGTCAACACTAGCCCCTTCGGTTACTGTGGACGCAGTCCGATGACTTAATTCACTTTAGCCAGCAGTGTGTGTGGGGGGACACACAATTCGACTGCTATTAAAACATTTTTAAAATAAACGACTTCTATAAATCCGGACCTAATTTTGTAGTGCAGACATACCCTAAGGAGTTTGCCCACATGGGACACAAGCCAGCAGTGTTAATCAATTAGCGTGCTAGCTTGCCATATAGTATGCCTCAGGGTGGACACTACATGGCTGGTATAGTGTGTCTAAAAGTTCTGTTGTGCGACTTTGATGTTACTTTTCCTATTGCTCTGAACATTGTGCATAACCGGTCATAATCTAAAGCTATCATGTACAGAGGCCAAAAGCATTACTGACCATCACCGGTAATTGAAGTATAATCATCATTTCCAATTACTGGCCACAAATGCTACATTACATGACATATTCACTACCAAAGGGAATCCTATTCCAGGAGAACTTCATTAGTTTGAATTGAGAAAAGGAGACACCAATGCAGGAAATCAATACATGATTACCACGAAACGAGATGAGGAAATTAATTTTAATTCAAATCAAGTATGGGATAGTAAAATAGCGTACATTAGCATTATAAAACTGAAAAACAGGCAGGTATCGAGCAGCAAATAGTTTCTTTAAATATTTGAAGGATCAGTTTACTTCCTTGTTTTAGAAAATTGATTTTTTTTCATAAACAGGGAATGAACAGCAGGGCATAAAAAATTGCTGATAGCCAAAATCAAAGTAAAGTTATGTACAGTAAAAGGACACTTGCCACTCCAGAGTTTTAAGGACCACAGTCAATTTAAAAAAAAAAAAAAAAAATCAGATTTGGTTGAAATGTAAATATTACAACGTAAAAGTGTGTAGAGAAAAAAACACTTTTTTTCCTCAACTTCACATTTACAGGCATTGTGTAAGAAAGTAAGTACTTTAGTCTCTTCAATACAACGCATAGCATTTATCTGTAGATTTCAAAGCACTTTACCTCTTCTAATAATATGGAAAAACTGAGGCATAGGGATGGTGAATGACCCTGCCCAAGGCAAGCAAGAATCTACTGGCAAAGCTGGAACAGAATTCAGCCCTCCTGAATCCCAGGCCTCTATCCAACAGCCCACACTACCACCTTGAAATTCTTCCCTATCCACACAGGATGTCTCGCAGGACGACAGTTAATTTTATTAAATAACATTCTGAATAAAGGATTAGAAAAGTGGTTGCACAGTCACAAAATTGGCAGAAGTAAAACAGAGGCTGATGTAACCATTGGAAATATTTTTAGTTCATTTTTTTTTAGACTAGCTAGATATCAGGTGACAGTGTTCTTGTCTCTTCATTTTAAGTGCCATATCACATATTATATTGCTGTTTTATGGAACTTCAAACTCCTCCACCCCTGGAAAGTGTTTCTACAGGCAGGAAAAAAAAAAAAAAAAGCCCTATGAAGCATAGAGGTATTCCGATTTAACCCAAGAACAATTATCCTAATTCTTCAGGAACTAGTGTTTAAAAAAACCCCAAAACAAACAAAAAACCCAACAAACCAAGCATGGAGCTGGAGAGAGAGAGAGAGCAGAAGGCAGCAAGGCTCTTTTGAAAGACATTCAACAACATTTGTACCCTTTTCATGCTGTCTGTTTAAGTCAGAGCCTTCAAGATTTTGTTTTTTTCAAAGTTCAGTTCTTAGTTATACAGAGTAAGTGATATGTTTGGTTGTCACACAGCAGGACTATAGGATACAAGTAACAAGTTTTTTAAAAAAAACAACTATATCTTGTAAGCAGTGAAATAAAAAGTTTCTGATCAAATACATAAACAAAACAAAGACTTTCCTAGGAAGTAGTGAAAAGAACAGGCACTGACAGTAAGTATCAGAATGGTAGCCGTGTTAGTCTGTATCAGCAAAAACGAGGAGTCCTTGTGGCACCTTAGAGACTAAAGTGCCACAAGGACTCCTTGCTCTTTTGACAATAAGTAAAATCTCAACGCTGGAAAACCTGAATCCCTAATTATATTTCCAGTGTGTGTATGTATGTTAAGAGATCTCCCTGCACCACACAGAGCTCTTCAGGTCTATGTCTTAAAAGTTTCTCTCTCACAGACAGACATTGGTCCAATAAGAGGTATTACCTCACCTATCTTGTCTTTGATATCTTGGGACCAACATGGTTACAACTACACTGCATACCATCAAGATTTTTAGCTTAGTCATGCTTACATTTCGCCACTACATAATTGTTTCCTGCTTTAAAGATTTCAGTTTCGCTGCTCCCCATACAATAGTCAAGAGAAAATATCTCATTAAACTGGATAGCAATTTACAGACCTTATAACAGCTGATACAGTTACAGCAGTACCTGATTTTATGATCAACCTCACATGTGATCAGTTATACAAATAATTTTCCCAGTGGGGAAAAATAAAACCTACCACTTTCATTACGTGATGCCGATGAACGACAAGTCAACATCCCTTCACATTCTTAAGCCTTCTGTGTATTGGAAGTCGCTTTGCAGTGGTTCAAAGGACAAGAATAAAGTGATGCAGTGCACTAGACTACCACTTGCACATCATGCTTACTGTAAGAGAAAGTTACTCGCCTTGCACTAAGGTTCTTCGAGATGTGTGTCCCTGTGGGTGCTCCACTGTAGGTGACGGTGCATCCCGACGCTGTCGATCGGAGATTTTCGGTGCCTGGTTGGGGCGCACGCACCCAGATGGTATCTCCCGTCTAGTTGGAATCTTCCTGAGTGCGTGCGCCCCACACCCTCCTCAGTTCCTTCTCTACCGTGGAGCATCATACTAGTACTCCAAAGTAGAGGGGAGGAGGGCGGGGAGTGGAGCACCCACAGGGACACACATCTCGAAGAACCTCAGTTACTGCAAGGTGAGTAACTTTCTCTTCTTCTTCGAGTGCTGTCCCTGTGGGTGCTCCACTCTAGGTGAATGTGTAGCAGTACCCACTATGGTTGGTGGGACTTTGGAGATGCGGCAGGGAGTACTGAAGATAGTACTGTATGGCCTACTATTGCGTGTGCCGTGATGTCTTGCATGAGAGCATAGTGTTTTGCAAATGTGTGTTCAGATGACCATATAGCCGCCTTGCAGATATCAGGAATGGGAACGTTGTGTAAGAAGGCAATGGATGTCGACATGGCTCTAGTGGAATGAGTTCTAATGTCGGGCGGTTGAAGATTCTTCACACGGTAACAGGATCTGATGCAATCAGAGATCCACTTGGATAGACGTTGTTTAGAGATAGCCGTGCCCTTTGAGCAATGGAAACAAAGAGTCGTGGAGACTTGCGAAAAGGTTTAGTCCATTCTAAATAAAAGGCAATTGCTCGTCTGACGTCGAGAGTATGCAGGGTTGCATCCTGAGGAGTTTTGTGAGGTTTGGGATAGAAAGTAGGTAAGTACATAGCTTGGTTGAGGTGGAAGGTCAACACTACCTTAGGAAGAAATTTAGGATGTGGTCTCAAAGTGACTTTATCTTTGGAGAGGACTGTGTAGGGAGGGTGGGCCATGAGGGCACTCATTTCACCCACTCTCCTTGCTGATGTTATGGCAACTAGGAAAGCCACCTTCATGGACATATGGAGATGAGAGGAGGTAGCCAACGGCTCAAATGGAGGTTTCATGAGAGCATGAAGAACGAGGTTAAGATTTCATGTAGCCACTGTTGGATGAATTTCAGGGCAAAGATTTTGCAGGCCAGAGAGAAAACGTTTACTGGTAGGGTGCGTAAAGAGTGAGTACCCATCCAATAGCTCATGGAAGGTGGTAAGCACCACGAGGTGCACTTTGATGGAGCTGAGCGAAAGTCCATCCTGTTTTAGTTTCAGGAGGTAGTCTAGAATGTCAGGGAGCGTCACATTGTTGGGTGCTAAATGTTTATGTGAACACCAAAGAGCAAAACGCTTTCACTTCTGAAGGTAGGTTTTACGAGTGGAGTCTCTCCTACTGTGCAAGAGGACCTGTTGGACTTGGTCGGAAAAGGCTAGTTTATGGGTTTGGAACCATGAAGGAACCAAGCTGTGAGGTGGAGCTTTTGGAACTGGGGGTAAAGGATTCGTCCGTTGTCCTGGTAAAGGAGGTCTGGTCTGTTGGGGAGAGCCCATGGCTGACGGGAGGACATTCGGAGAAGGTAGAGGTACTACATCTGTCTTGGCCAAGCCAGGGCAATAAGGATGACCTGGGCCTTGTCGTCCACGATCTTCTGAAGAACCCTGTGTAGTAGAGGGATAGGTGGGAAGGCGTACAGGAGGTAGTTGTTCCATGGGATGAGGAATGCATCCCCTAGGGATGCAGTCCCAAGTCCTGCCCCGGAGCAAAACAGGGGGCATTTTTGGTTTCGGGTCATGGCGAAGAGATCTATTGACGGTGCGCCCCAGTGGGAGAAAAGCTGTTGGAGTATTGCGGGGTGCAATTCCCATTCGTGTTCTGTCGAGAAGTGTCTGCTGAGTGCGTCGACAGTAGTGTTGTGACAGCCTAGTAGGTAGGAAGCGATGATCTGTATTCGGTGTCATATGCACCAATTCCATAGTTGAATGGCTTCCATGCAGAGGGAATGTGATGGGGCTCCCCCTTGTCTGTTTATGTAATACATACATGCTATGTTGTCTGTTAAGACTCGCAGGTATTCGTTCTTTATGAGGGGAAGAAAGTGAAGGGATGCTCTCCTCACTGCTCTGAGCTTTAAGAGATGTGTGTGTAGATGTTTCTCTGATGCAGACCACCGGCCTTGTGCCCTGTGTTCCCCTAGATGCACTCCCCAACCAATCAGGGAAGTGTCCGTGATGAGCATGAGCGTTGGGGATCGTTGCTGGAAGGATCAGCACCATTGCAGGGAAGTTATAACACTGGGTGAAGGAGTTAGCAGCATCCCTAAGGGATGTCTACTGGGTTTGAAACTGGAGTTGAGCCAGCCCTGGAGGCATCTCATATGTAGCCTGGCGTGTTGAACCACAAAAGCGGTAGCTGCCATGTGACCAAAGAGCTGTAGGCAGATTCTTGCTTGTGTCCTGGGACGAATAGAGAGCATGCGTATGAGCTGCGTGATAGCGAGGAATCTGTTGTATGGGAGTGAGGCCCTGCTTTGGGTTGAGTCGAGATGAGCTCCGATGAACTCGATCTGTTGCGTGGGTATCAGGATGTTTATTTGGAGGCCTAGGCAGTGAAAAAGGGAGATGGTGAAATGCGTGGCTTGAAGTGTCTCGCCACAGGAGTCACCCCTGATGAGGCAATCGTCCAGGTAGGGGAAAGTGTGACCACGTGTTTGCGTAGGTGAGCCACAACCATGGCTAGGGTCTTGGAGAAAAACTCTTGGAGCTGTGGCAAGTCTGAAAGAGAGAACTCTGTATTGGAAATGATCCCGACCGATTGTGAATTGTAGGAAGCATCTGTGAGCTGGATGAATTGATATATGGAAGTAAGCATCTTGTAGGTCGAGGGCTGTGAACCAGTGCCCTTGATCCAATGCAGGTATTATTGTGCCCAGAGTGACCATCTTGAATCTTTGTGTCCTCACAAATTTGTTCAGCCGGCGTAGATCTAGTATAGGTCTCCATCCCCCAGTTTTCTTCTGCGTTAGAAAGTAATGGGAGTAGAACCCCGTCCCTTGATGTTGTGTCAGCACAGGTTCCACTGCGCCTAGTTGCAGAAGGTGTGCAACTTCTGCACGAAGTAATTGCTTGTGAGAAGGGTCCCTGAAGAGGGATTGGGAAGGGTAGGAGGGTAGAATATAAAAAGGGATGGAGTAACCAGTCTCAACTATTTCAAGGACCCAGCGGTCCTGTGTAATCCGCTGCCAGGCATGTTGTAAATACTGGAGGCAGTGGCCAAATGGACAAGTGGTGGAATCAAGGGGTGGTCGTGCAGACCCTCGACCAACATTTCAAAAAACTGTTGTTTATTGCCCGGTGGATGGAAGGTGGTGGCTTGATTTTGATTTTGTCTGTGTTTGGGAGGTCTAGTACGATTCCTAGTTGTGTCGTATGGCCTGGATTGAGGGTGATAGTACTGATGTGTGCATGGTCTTTGGTAGGGTTGGTATCGTTGTCTCCTGGGAAGAGATGGGTGAATGCCCAGGGTGCGCAGTGTCGCTCTCGAATCTTTCATGGCATGGAGGAGTTCATCAGTTTTTTTTTTGAAAAGTTTGTCCTTATCAAAGGGGAGAGCCTCCACTTTGGTCTGGAGTTCTTTAGGAATGCCTGATGCAGAGAGCCATGAGGATCTGCGCATAACCACAGCAGTTGCAGTGGTACGGGCTGCTGTGTCCACGGTGTATAAGGACGCCTCTAGGGCCATTCTGGAGATCAGTTGTCCCTCAGACAGGATTGATTTGAAGTCTGCTCTTCTGTCCTCTGGGATGTATGAGGCAAATTCAAAAAGCTTATTGTAATTATCAAAATCACAGCTGGCGAGGAGAGCAGAATAGTTTGCAATCCTGAACTGTAGTGTAGAGGAAGTATAAACCTTGTGGCCCAGGACATCAAGGCGTCTAAGGTCTTTGTCTTGCGGGGTGGGTCGATATTGTGACTGTTTGGTCCTCTGTGCAACTGCATCAATGACAAGAGAGTTCGGTGGTGGATGAGAAAATAGGAAGTCTGCGTCCTTTGCAGGAACGTAGTATTTACGTTTGACCTTCTTGCAAGTTGGTACTAGAGAAGCTGGGGTTTGCCAGAGAGTGTAGGCTGGCTTCATGAGTGCTTCGTTTACAGGGAGTGCGATTTTCAAGGGCGCAGACAGTTGAAGGATTTTGAGGAGTCTGTGTTGCGTCTCCTGAACCTCTTCTAAGGGGATATCCTGTCTGAGTGCAACTCTCCTAAAAAGTTCTTGAAATTGTTTGCAGTCATCCACAGTCTGTGGAGGTGAAAGGAGGATGGCTTCATCTGAGGTTAATGGAGAGTTAGGGTTAGGTAAGTCAGGATATGGTGCGTAGCTCCCAGGCTCAGGAGGGGGCTCAGGCACCCTGGAAGTGGATGGAGCAGGAGATTGAGGCACCGAAGGAAGATAATTGGTAGGAGGATGCTGCCACGGGTACCACTGAGGCTAAGGCATAGGGTAGGAGAACCCAGGCGCCGCCCACGGGGGGGGGGGGGGGGGGAGTAGGGAAACTGAGGCTGCTGAGCTTGAGCCATGACCTGAGGTGGTAAAGGTGCCTGTGCTGGAGAAGCAGGAGGGGAGAACTCCGCTTGCTGCTGTAGCTCAAGGTCACCGTCAGTGAAAGCCAGTTCAGGTGGAGAAAGTGGCGGTTCAAGAAAAGAGTCCTCTGTATCTAGGAGCGGAGAGGGAGGCTCAGGTGGCACTAAAAGGTCACTTTCAGTGAGAAGCTGTTGCTCCTACTCCCTAGGCTGAGCTAAGCCTGCTCTCTGCTCTAGGTCATTAGTAGGAGAGAGTGACAGAGAGTTTTCTGCTGTATTGAGCTTAGAGGTGCCCTGAAGGAGATCTGCTGCTGGTACGCGGGTAGAAGAGTGGCCGAGTGCCGACGCTCTTCTCGGTGCCGAGGCTGATCGCGCTGTTGGCACTGCAGCTATTTTCGCTGCTGAGGCAGAGCGCGCTGGCGGGATCGCGGCTGTTTTTGGCACTGAAACTGACCACACCGTAAGTACCACAGCCGTTTTCAGTGTCGGTGCCAAACGCGCTGCCGGCACTGTGGCCATTGCTGGTGCCGAGGAGGAACGTGGTGCCGATGCTGCAGCCGTTCGCGGTGCCGAAGAGGAGTGAGGTGTCCGTGCAGCGGTCTTTTGCGGCGCTGAGGGGACTGAATCAACAAGTGCCTTCCCCAGGCGGGAGGTTTGGTTCCTGCCTCTAAACTCTGTCAGAGCCGTGGCTGAGGCATTAGAAGAGGTTGAGGCAGCTGTCTTTCGTGCTGTCAGCACAGGGGGTAGGAGTCTCGCCAGAGACCCCCTACCCTTGTTAGAGTCTCATCTGTGAGGCTGTTGAGCTTCTTGCCTCCGCTCCAGGGAGGGTGAAGCAACGCTCCCCACCGGTTCCAATCTGGCTGGGGTGTGTGTGGGAGCGGGTTCAACGTTTCCCATCTCTGACAGCGGCTGCAGGGATTTTTTCATCATGATGATTTTGAGCAGCAGATCCCTGTCACGACGAGCTCTTGACTTAAGGCTAGCACAATGGAGGCACTTCGCGAGGATGTGGGTGTCCCTGAGGCACTTCACACAGTGCCATCTGACCGTGGATGCGGGTGTCCCTGAGGCACTTCACACACACATGCCATCTGACCGTGGCATGGAGTCCTGGCAGCTTTTGAATCCTGAAGCTCCTGGCATTATGAACTAGAGATGGCTGAGGAGAGTGTCTCAATGGGAGACAATCCTGAGGGGGTTTTGTTTTATTTTGTTTTTTTTAAACTACGTAACTAACTATGTAACTATACTAAAGGAAGGGAAACAACTGGGAAGTAATTAATAATTATTCCTATGTTCTTTGTTATTGTTTCCTATAGAGAACAGGGAAGAGAAGGCAGCACTGCCCCGAGTCCCGTCTTCAGCCGAAGACGGTTGAGAAGGAACTGAGGAGGGTGTGGGGCACACGCACTCAAGAAGATTCCAACTAGACGGGAGATACCATCTGGGTGCGTGCGCCCCAACCAGGCAGCACTGCTACCGAAAATCTCTGATCGACAGCGCCGAGACGCACCGTCACCTAGAGTGGAGCACCCATAGGGACAGCACTCGAAGAAGAATTCGGAGATGTTCCATTTTATGAACTCTTCAATTCCCAATTAGTCCGTAAAATAGGGGTTCTACTGAAAACCCCTTCAATTCTAGAAGGGCTCTCTGTGCATGTGTCATACATAAACTACTTTAAGGGTATGTTTAATTAAGGATTAAGTATGTAAATTACATTTACATGAATTACATAATTAAGGATTATGTATGTAAAACTGGCATTGACATCTACTTCATGCTTCAGTAACACAATTTCTGAAACCAATATTCAAATATATGACGTGAAGAGTCAAAAAAGGAGGAAGGTATAATCTGTACAAATCTGACCTTTCTCCTGCCACAAAACATACGGGGAAAGTGGTTTCTTAGCAGCCAATCATTGTACTGTTGCCATGTCACTCAACAGACAGAGAGAAATGCTCTACGCATTATTGCTGTATAAACTGGAAGGAGGTTACATGTATGATTTCAGGGTAATTTTCAGTTCAACTGACCTTTATATTTTCATTTGTCTTTCATATAGCTGTACCTCAAAATACCTTGCAGAAGGAAACAAAGTATGACAATCAGAGCCCAGAGACTCCAAGGGGAGAACAGGGGGTGCACTTGCCAAAAAGTAAGCAGCTAAACCAGTAGTTCTCAAGCTTTTGTATTGGTGATCCCTTTCACATAGCAAACCTCTGAGTGTAACCCCCCTTATAAATTAAAAACACTTTTATATATTTAACAGCATTATAAATGCTGGAGGCAAAGCAGGGTTTGGGGTGGAGGCTGACTGCTTCCAAACCTCTCATGTAATAACCTTGTGACCCCCTGTGGCGTTCCGACCCCCGTTTGAGAACCCCTGAACTATGCCAACTGATTGTGTACTGCATTATTCTACTATAAAAATATATCAAGATCTTTTATTAAATTGTAATGGTCTGAACTTAATGGTCGTTATGAGATGTATACACACTGGTTATTAACGCATATGTTTGTGTATACAGAAAATTGTGCTCAAAACTTGTGTCGCAGTCAAGCAGGGCAGGCTGCCTCCCCAGCCAGAGGAGAAGCACCTAGCATCCTACAAACCAGGAGTAGACAAATGATGGGCCATTAGAGTTAGTGGAAAGAGACAGACAGGATAGCTAAAATATCCCACTCTGAATAAGCATGAATCACCACCTGAGAGAGAAGGGAAAAAAAGGAAAAAGCCCCTTTAAAAAAGTGAGCTTGAAACCGAGGTCTTCATCCAGAAATTGAGGGACACTCACTTGGTGGGGGCTGCCTCTGAAGCGCTCAATCTCCTCTAGGATAGGGGGTTATGCTGGAAAACTGTTCCACGGAAATCGGTAACTTGTATTAGAAAAGAGATTTTCTCCAGTATAGAGATGTAAAGCCTAAGGTTGCATCTTTATGTTTGTTTTCCTTACTATTCTACCTTTGAATCGGATTTTGCTATTAAATAAACCTTTTGTTTATTTATATCCCAAGCAGTCTCTGGTGTGCAAACTGAGCAGAGTGCACATGCCAAAGTAAGCTGGTGTCTGTGGGGCTGGTTTCATGCTTTCAGGGGCGACGACCAGACGGGAAATGTTCAAACTGTCTGGTAATTAACAACCTGGGGAGATGGATTTGGGGAGACTCTGAACGGAGGGACTGTCGGTGTCACCCTGCAAGGAGTCACTGAGCTGGTGGAAGCCAGGGTGAGACCTTGCATTTGTGGACAGGCTACTGGTGTCAGGACTCTGAATTAAAGCTGCAGAGTAAAAGGCACCTACAGTTACATGGCAGACAGACACAGAACCCCTTACTGGTCAGGTGATCCCCAGAACATCTCACAAGGAAACACCACTTTAGTGATAAATACAGTTGGTAAGAGTCAAGCAAAGGTGTAAACAAGAAAGGTGTAGGCAAGGCAAGATGGTTCAGAAAAAAGCTAGACTGCTACTAGAAGTTATCAGCTGCAAGAGCAATGCATTTTCCAAGGCTGGATTCAAAGCCCATAGACTCCCATTGACATCATGCCCACAGTGAGGGAAAAAATGAAAGTATTTTCAGAGAATTATCCAACAGTGATATGGCTATTAAAAGACCCTTGTAATCAGTTTGGTTGAAAAAGAAAATACAAGACTGGCAAAATAAAAGATTTAGAAAAAATATAGGGCAAAAGGCACAGAGAAGTCAGGAAAAAGAGGAACTAAGCAGACAAGTGTAACTAAGCATACTAGATTATAGGAAAATACTGGATTATGGGAAAATCTTAATACTTTACATTTGTGAAATAAGGAAACTCCAATTTGTTTCTTCTTCACTCCTGAAGGCTTTTCCCAGACACAAAAATCAGGAAAGCTCTTAATACAGAGGCCAGTTTTAACAAGCTGAGCAAAAGGAAGGCTCCACAATGTCACTGGGGACATCTGGTCCCTGGGAGGTTCAACTGGGACAGTAAGTCTAGTCTGTTTCCTCACTAATACTAGATCATCACTGTGGTTTGAGGGTGAATGAGTGCTGCAATACTGCCAGCTAAAGGCTTGGGTGTGAGGACGGGCGCAATACAGCACGAGAATTTAATACTCTGGGGAAGAGGATGAAAAGGAAGCAAGCAGCTGATTTAAATTCACCACATATAGGTTAGTTGGGGAATAAAAAAATATCTATACCTCCTGCAGTCCATGTCAGTTTCATAGTTTCACATCCTTAGTGCAAATCAAGACTCTAAGGAAGTCAGGAAAAGTGTAGCAGAAAAAGAAAACTTAGTGGTATAATCTGAAGTTAAAGACAAATGAAGTTAGTAACCATGGTGAAATATGACAAAATGGCATTTCTACTGCTGGATTCAGAAAAGCAGTGAGGCAGTAGCTACTCAAAAACAAGTCACATGCGGGTACCACCAAAGATTAACAGCTCTTATTTTTCCACCCCATCTAATGACACTTGATGCATCTATTTTTCAAGTGAAAAAACATTTCTTGTTAGCATAACAAATAATGAGCTCCACATGCATGTTGAATTACTACTTCATAAAAACAGCAACTTCGTAGATTGCAGTGCTCTGACAGAAGCTGTTGGCAAGTGGTTTGCAAATTAAAATTATTGTCCCATGGAAAAAATTTGGGGCGGAAGGGACCCATTTCCACAAGAGAAGGAAGTCTAGTGTGGAACTTCACTTTTTAGGTTGCACTGTGCACTGAATTTTGCACCAGTTTTTCTGGAGATGGCTGCTGGTTTTGTTTTTATTGTATTATTTTAATAAAATGTCAATGTCCCAGCAAAGCAGCAGATAAATATTTCTTATATATTGATTTTTAATAAGTAACACCAATTTCTCCAGAATCTCAGCTTTACTTTGTTTTAAAAGAGGTTACAATTTTAGTTCTATGGTTACCAAGCACAATATGCAGGCGGAGCTTTCAAAGGGCATATCCACATTCCTACAGTGATTCAAACCAACAACAAGAGTGGCCACTTGACTTAAGGGGATTATAGGACATTTCTGGAAGCTGATCAGAGCGCAGTAATGCAATGCCTCATCCACAATGACACCCAGGCGTTGTAGCCAAGGCACAGCAAATGTTATTCCTCTCGCCAAGGTGGAGTACCAGGAGCGCTCTAGCTGCGGAGTCAGAGCGCTCTATGTGCCTTGCCAGAGTGGATGGGGAGTGAGCTAGTGGGCTTGGGACTGCTTTAATGAGCACAAACTCACAAGTGTAGCCACGCCCTAAGGGTATGTCTACTCTAGCAAGTTTCCGCGCCACAAGTTATACCACTTATTAAAACGCTGGAATTAAACTGCTGATGCGTGTCCACATTGTGCTCCTTGTGATGGCTTCTACATTAGCAGCTCTTGCAACAGTAAAGACGGCAGTGCACTGTAGCTATCCCACTGTGCAACTGCCTGCAGGGTGCTTTGGGAAGAGTTTGCAAAGCCTCATGGGGCAGGCACAGCATTTCCAATCCCATTGTTCCATGGGCATCCTACTACATTGCCAGCTGTGTGCACATGGAGGTGGGGAAGCAAGACTGTGTTTTGGGAGACAGTGTGTCAGCATGCCATCTTGTAAGTTCAGACAGAGGCAGGAAGCAACCAGTCCTGAGGCAGAAGGAGAGGGGGAAACCCCAACATCAGTCCTGCCTCCTTCCCTGAGCATGCACTCACTCTCTCTCTCTCTCTCTCTCTCTCTCTCTCTCTCTCTCTCACACACACACACACGCCCTACCTGCCTGTTTTCAACAGCATGAACATTCCACATTAATGGTTTGTGTCCCATATGTGTGTCCCGGAGCAGATCAGCACAGCACTCAATGGCTATCAAAAATGGTGCTTTGAAAGGGGAGGAGTGTGTCTCCAGGGCAGCCAAGTTGAAAACAATGAGCAGAGCGGTCATTTGAGGCGTTGTCAGAGAGCTCCAGAGGCCAATTACAGGGCAAAAAGCTATCAAATGTCAACACTGGCAATAGAGCACTGGAGCCTCTGTGCAAAAAGCCTTACTCTTGTCAGGGTGTTTTTTTTGCAGCACTGCAACAGAGGAGTTTCTGTGCACTAAATGGCTTGGCCGTGTGTACACTTCTGCAGTATGAGTGCAAAAAGCTGCTTTACTGCGCAGAAACTTGCCCGTGTAGACAAGCCCTATGAAATGTTAATCTGCCTCCACAGATGGGAGAAAAAATCTAAGGAAAGTTGCATCCTAAATGTCTAATTTTGAGAATAAACATTCAAAACTATGTCTGACTTTGTAGCTGGCTGACTTCATCCCTGGAATGCAATAGCTGCTGTTAAAGGAGCAGCCATATGCCTACTGTTCTCATGTCAATAATCCTTTTAAAAATATGCTGTGGTTCAAGATTTCCATTGTCAGAGGGGAAAAAATTAAACTTGCACACAGCAGGCTGGAAAGTGAGCTAGTGCTCTGGAGGTGCAGGCTGCAAGGTACATTATCAATGCGGTGTTTCATGAGCTACCTTAGATGAAAAACACATTTTAAAACTACTGAAATTCCACATTAGATAAATCTTTGTGAGGAACACAGATTGAGATTTAAATATCTAAAGCCACCACTGTTTAAAGTCAGTTTAAACTGGACATGCAGTGTTTTGTAAACAAACATTTACACACATGCTAAATATGAGTTCTGATACCTCAAGTTTAATTCTGAGCAATAAAAACAAAGGGCATTTAAACTAAGGCAACTTTCCTATGCAACACTATGCCAATTTAAGCATTAGATCTCTACCATCATCGTACTCCACTCTACCACACACGCATAGAATATGATAGTATTGTTGAATTGAAAGTGAGTATATCAAAGATCTGAAACACTGCAACCTGAAAGCTTTGAGAGCTAGACATAAATTTGAACACTGGATAAAGCTCTCTTTGCCTGAAGAATATTGGCACTGGTACAGCTTCCCTTAGTCCCGCTTCCTGAACAACTCCACTCCAGACATCTGTTGGGTAAAGCTCAGAGTCTGCGCCAACTACTAAGCTTAACTAGTTTAAAGCTTTAACAACATATTGTCCTAAAATTTTCTTATCACCTTAATTAAGCATAAAGCATAAGTAAACAAAGAGCAGGATCAAGGATTCTGTCTTGGGGGGCAGGTAGGCTGTTTCTAGCAACAAATCGATCCTGATCTGGTGGGGGTTCCTGCATTGCTTCTCCTTCCCTTTGTTAGACACAAATCTCTTATACCTTGTCTCTATAGGCACAGATTATTAAAACTATTAAAACATTCTATTCTAAAATATACTCACACATCCTCTAATCTAAAATCCCTTTAATTGATACCTTCTAAAACTCTAATTGGTATCTCTATCTTTTATTAACTCTCACTATCCTCCTCCTCATACAATCCAGCTGTCTTTTCATTGCTTTCATATTTTTCCATTATTTCTTACAACAATTGTCTTATTTTAACTTATCTGCTTTTTGTGGCCTTGGAGTTAAGGGTTGGCTAGCTCTGTTTAGTCAGTATCCATCCTCCCTAGTCTGCTGTTCTAGGGACATCTACGGCTGGCTAGTAAATCACATTGTCTTGTTTGTTTTGCCCGGCTTTCTACACAGACCAAGAATCCACAGTAGATAAGACTCCAACTAATTTTAAGATTTTTTTTTTTTTTAAACACAACCTTTGAAATCTGCGTCAACAAGAAAAGTTCCTTTTACATTTTCTTATACTATTAAATATAGAATATCTACTTCAAGATTATTTAATATACATTTATCTAAGTTCATTATCCATTTCTTTACACACCCATGGTTAGTCTTCACCCATGGCTACAACAGCTCAGCTTCGATGCCACAGCTGTACCACTGCAGTTCAGATGCTTCCTATGTTGACAGAAGGGGTTTTTCCATTGATGTAGGTAATCTTCCTGAGACATACTAGCTAGGTCGATACTGGAAGAATTCTTCCAGCAGTCTAGTTGTGTCTATAGTGGGGGTTAGATAGACCTAACAACATCATGCCCGGGGCACAAAATTTCTCCCTGTTTCTGGAGTGATACAGGTAGGTCAATGTAATTGTTGTGTAGACCAGGCCTCACGCAGGTGTTTTCAGCACCCTCAACTCAATCCCCCATTCAGTTTTCTTCTTGTTAGCTCTAAGCCTAAGTGTTTTGTTGTTTTGGGTGTATGATTTACACTTTCAAAAATTATACACAAGTGTTTAAAACGTGAGCTTACAGGTCATAAGTAAACTGGACAGGGAAGCACGAGCATTCAAGGGGCAGCAGCAGCAATGGTGAGAAGAGGAAGTGAGCAGGGAAACTGAAAGGCCAAGACATGAGCTTCCATCCCATGTGCTGGAACATTCACATGAGGTTTAATATTGGCTTTCTATTACAATATCACCTAGTGGTCCCACTTAGGGATCAGGATCCCATCATGCAAGATGCTAGAAACTAGAGTAAAGTCCTTGTCCTAAAGTGCTTATTTATTTAGGTTAATTATAAGAAGCTACAGGTGGATAGATATTAAATTTAATCACGTTTTCACAGAAAAGACTCCAGACATAGAAGAGAAAAAACTCCATAAAATTTGCTAACCCGTATCTGCTGCCTACAAAGGCCCTGCTGTTTCATTACTAGTACTCGTGTAAGAAAGACATTCATCCCATAAGCAGCACAAATCTCTGCATGTCACACTACAGACTACCATGGCTCTTCCCTCTCCACCACACCCTCCCCTTCACGTTTTCTTGTACAGTTGTCATTACAGACACTTAAAAATGCTCACATTCAACAAAAACTAAAACGAAAATTAAAGTGATTTATTATTTTTCAAGTGTATTAAGCAATTATACTAGCTCCCTCCAGCAGCACCAGAATCACTGCTAGGCGCGGTACTAACACACGAAGACAAGTTCCTCATTCCAAGTCAGTTGGGCACCTAACGGCCCTAAGATCTTTCAAAAAATTCCCATTACCTTATAATGCAGTGACCTCAATGCCATAACAAACATGATCTGGATGTCTCAGTCTTGCAGCTGGAAAGCCCTTGACAACAGATGCCCCACTGGCTATGTGTTGCCCAACTGGATTTGATTCCATCAAGCCCCCAAACACACATGTACAACAAAATTGCTTCTTCCATACAGTGTGTGCAAGGTCACATTGCACAGAGGATGCCATTTTTAGATCATGCCTTGCATGCAAAATCTTGTTGCATGCTTAACTTAAAATGCCAGACAGAAGTTCAAATTTCTAAAGACTATAGTTTGAATTAATGCAACCTGGTGTCTCATTTCATCTTACCTGAACACATGATTTTTAATTTTAAAAAGACTTAACAGAGTGAGAAAAAATCATCACCATCAGAATTAAGGGAATGCTTGAAAATGCTGAAGGAGGAATGTAAAAATCTGGTATGTAAAAATGAACTATGGAGCTGTTATTTTATTATTCTGGTACTTAGAATATTGCAGCAATCAAAATGAACTTGTTTTCCAGATGCAGAATCTGGTGCCCGGAACAGTGTGCAATCTAAACAACATGACAGATGACTAGCTTTTGTAAACATTTAAAAGCCTTTTAAAAAACTATTTAAGACAGACTTAACTGGTTTACAAATCTTTGCCAGGTTAATATCAGAAACAAACAATCATTACAACAATGTAATGTTTAAATCTATTCACCCAAATGCTAGATTGGTCCCAGATCTTCAAAAGAGTCTGTATTGTTTACTCTATTACTAATGATCAATTATGTAGAACAGTAGTACTGATCATATACAGTAAACCTGTGGACCAACACTCCATCTGATTAGCTGCTGATTTGATGGTGAGAGACTTTTTGTAGGGCTCCCCTTTCTTTATGAAATATGCAGGTTGCTTCTTCCACGTATGCTTGCTCACGCGCACATAGAGTGCCACACTACCACCAAATTATCAAACAGCCCATCAGGCTGGTAACAGTCTGCCTAGATAAACCTTCTTCTCCCTGTTCACTCCCAGCTCCCAACAAGTGAGACTGCCATGAATGTTTCTCATTTTAAGTAATTAAAAATAGGGTGATGCTCTAATGGCACATGGGGTTTCAAGTTTAGGCCTCCATGACAGTTTCAGACCATGTCTTCACTGACCAAAAAATAAAATAAAAAATAGATGTGTTTTTACCACATGATAACTAATGCACTTTGGCCACCTCATGCTGAAAACATAGTGGAGACAAGGCACTGTAGTTCTACCCAGAGGAAAAACTAGGTGAGGTCAACCACGGTTGGAGGTACAGTGTTGGCCTTACCTAGCTACCTTGCAGTAAACAGGACAAGTACTTAAGTCACCATTTAGTGTTTTATGGTAATAAGGCAACTAATCTGTGATAGTTTTCTCACGGTCAAAAACAAAAACCAACTTTGTGTCAGCAAAGACAAGGCCTGCGTTACTCATGAGCAAGCCCTCCAGCTGATTCTCTTTAAAGTTACTGACAGGCGTGTTGGTGTGATTGTTCAGGAGCCTCAGGCAGAGGGAAGGTGTTGAGAGATGAGCTTCATCCCATCCACCTCCACATTCCTGAGTTACTCTGAACTCAAAGTATAGAGACTTCTACTGTTTATTTTCACTGTTTTTGAATATTGTGACATGACTACAGAGCGTTTCTAAACACAGAAACAAGACTCATCATTAATATCTTTCAAAATAAAATAGAAATATCAGCCATGCTCCAACAGAAATATAAAATGGGTTTTGGCAAGAGATAGGAAAAATAATCCATCTGGTCTATTATTACAGTTTACTTTCACTACAAGTGCTCCAAGGAACAGGAGATTTATAACAGACTCTACCCTTATGGGTTCCCTTCTTGCATTTTGAGGATTATAAATGAAGATGTAAGTTTACACTTCTAAAACTCCTTTCAGCAAAAGGATCTCTGAAGCACGGACTTGCATAATGCTAACACAGCAAGTATACAGCACAGCCAAGAATAGAACACACATCTCCTGACTCCCAATCTTGTGCTTTGACCACTAGACCATACTTCCTTTCATGAAGATCCCAAACATCAAGGTTTCCTCATACTCTGCTTTGATCCTGATGTAGGGCCAAAGAAATAAGGATTTAAAAGTTCCTGTGACAGAAAATATTGCATCCACTGAAATAGTAACTAATAATTAAATGTAAACAGAGCAACAAGCCAAACTGGAAAAAAAAAAAAGAACGTAGGATGCCTAAAAAGTTCCAGAAAGAGCAAAATTTCCATGATTTTACATGTCACTAAAATTAGCCATTGTAATCCAAGAATCAAAAGCCTCCAGTTCATTGTGTGTTTTTATTTCAGGGAAATTGTGACAAAAAAAGAAACTTTCAAAATATAATATTTATCTCCATCTATGGACAGTTTAACAGCCCCACATCCTGCTGTCTGACGGTACAGCTAGATGAAGATCTAGCCATATGTCATTTAAGACCCATATTTTTAGGAGAAAAAGGACTTTCTTTTAATTATTCTGGAACTCTCTTTGATTTAAAACCATGATCAATTAAAGACATATGGAAATAAGTTGTGCCTCATTACTTGCATCTAAAGACGCGCCTTTTGTGTTGAGCCTCCCTGATGTCGGTATCTTCGCTATCACTTTAGCTACAAGTGTTCAGGTCAGACTATACAGAGGGGCTTCAAGTTTTGTAGCTTCTTGTGACAAAATGATCTATTACCAAGCCAGCTGTTATCTTCCCTTCCTCTTTCCAAACAGATGTAAATATAAGTCCATCAAAAGTAAGCAAAAGTCAGCCTTGTTGCAAGCTTTTTTGAGACGTGGCCCAGAAACGTCACTGCAACCTAGATTAACCTTCACACAACCAGAATTAGCAGGCTTTTTAACACACACAGCACTAGCAGCATAGAGAGAGAGAGAGAGAGAGAGAGAGAACACACCCACAGACGCGCACACCAGGACAAGTTTTTCCTCATACATTTTTGGAGTGAACTTAAAAGTCTTACTTGAACTGAAGGTCATAAAGACTGATCTCCCTCTACTTAAAACAGTACAGATGGAGGAAGGCAATCAAGCTACACTTTCCCCCACTTCTGTCGGTAGTAATCTACCTCTAGATTGACAGAGATATGGTAACAATTTCTTTGCACACTCATATTTGGTTCTCTGCTGAGGTTGCTCAGACGGGTGTGTGTGATTTAGCTCTCAACTTTTCCCTCATTTAACACCTAAATTTGCTTCCTTCCCGCACTATCTTTTATCCTGCTTCTGGCTTCATTACTGTAAAAAGAACAACTGAGTCATGAGAATGGAGTTATAAAAACTTATTTATGCAAGGTAGCCCCACACTGTTTTAAAGCTTCTAGTCTCCTTTCTTTCTCTCTTTTTTTTTTTTGTTTTTTTAAATAATGTCCTGTATTTGTTCTTGCTCCCAAGTTATGGACACAACTGATCCTCCATGGTCAGCTGAAGTAAATGGTGTAACAGCAGAGTTCCCAACCTTTTTTTCTGAGCTCTTTCCCCCGCTATAAAATTCCACAACCCATCTGGTGCCACAGCAACTGTTTTTCTGCATATCCAGTAGATTAAAAGCCAGTGCCCATGTTAGGGCATAGCAAGCAGTACACTACAGCCAAATCGCTGCCCCACTGACAGACCTAACCAAAAAGAAACAGCCAAATGCAGTTCATTGGACTGAAAAGCATCAGAAGGCCTTTAACCAGCTTAAAGCAACACTCATGTCTGACCCTGTACTAAAGGTCCCAGACTTTGACAAACCTTTCCTAGTAACTACAGATGCATCCGAGTATAGTGTAGGAGTAGTTTTAATGCAGGAAGGACTGGATCAAGAATTCCATCCTGTCATGTTTCTCACCAAAAAAAAAACTGTCAGAGGGAAAGCCACTGGTCAATCAGCTAAAAGGAATGTTACACCATTGTATACATGCTCGAGAAGCTATGCCCATATGCCTGGGGATGGCGTTTCCACCTGCAAACCGACCATGCTGTGCTGAAGTGGCTTCATACCATCAATAACAAAAACTTCTTCGGTGGAGTTTAGCTCTCCAAGATTTTGATTTTGAAATACAACATATTTCAGGAGCTTTAAACTAAGTGGCTGATGCACTCTCTCGTGAAAATTTCCCAGAATCAACTGGTTAAAATCGTCCTTGAAATGTGGAAAATATTGTTAGGTTTTATATACTCAATAGTATATCTAGATGTGCATGTGTCTTATTAATTCTGTTTCCTCCTAGAGCTCCTGGAAGAAATCACAGCCAGTGTGGAGCAGGCTGTCCGGCACCATCTGTGATTTGGGGGGCATGTCATAAACATACAGCTAAGGGTAGCATAAAATCCCTCCTTCACCTGTAAAGGGTTAATCCCTCTTTTAGATGTAAAGGGTTAAGAAGCTCAGATAACCTGGTTGGCACCTGACCAAAAGGACCAATAAGGGGAGAAGATACTTTCAAATCTGTGGGGGTGAAGGTTTTTGTTTTTGTGTTCCTTTGTTCTCTCCAGGTCAGCAAGGAACCAGGGCAGGGAAAATACATCTCCCTAAGCCATATCTGAACTAAGCATCTAATATTACAGAAATAGTAAATAGCAGCAAGGAAATGCTTTAGATTATCTTTTGATTTAGCTTGTGAATTTTCCCTGTGCTAAGAGGGAAATTTATCCTTGTTTTTGTAACTGTAAAGTTTTGCCTAGAGGTGAAATCCTCTGTGTTTTGAATCTGATTACCCTGTAAATTACCTTCCATCCTGATTTTATAGAGGTGCTTCTTTTACTTTTCTTTATAATAAAGTTCTGTTTTTTAATAATCTGATTCGGGTTTTCAGTATCCTAAAAACCCAAGGGTCTGGTCTGTATTCACCTAAGTTACTCTCAAGCCTTCCCAGGAAAGGAGGTAAAGGGGCTTGGGGGACTATTTTGGGGAAACAGTAACTCCAAGTGGTCCTTTTCCTCAATCTTTGTCTAACTCACCTGGTGGTGGCAGCACACTGTCCAAGGGCAAGGAAGAATTTGTGCATTGGCGAAATTTTTAACCTAAGCTGGTAGAAATAAGCTTAGGGGTTCTTTCATCCAGGATCCCACATCTGTACCCTAGAGTTTAGATTGGGGAAGGAACCCTGACATCTGAAAACAAGTGTGAACCCAAATGACACAAAAAAAATCATTGAGACAAGTGAAAAATAAAAACGAGAGACATCAACTCAATCTCTAAGTGCTCTCATTACTTTATGTCCTCTTACATCAAACATTACAAAACAAACCAGCATAAATTAGCATACCCAAGAAAGTGTCCAAATTTTAGCAGCCATTTCCATTCATTCCACATAATGATTTCTTGTTTCCAATAACTAACTAGTGGTATCTAGATCTGCAGTGTTGTTTACATTAGCCAGAGTTTAATAAAATCAAGTTACTAAATTTTCTGGTTGAAGACTGTAGGATATAATCCAATTTTATGTAGGCAAGAGGGGCAGGGGGGAAAAAAAAGCAAGTGAATAGGAGCAAGAAGTTTCTCCATGAGTTGATACAATTATTCTGTCAAGAAAACATCAGTGTGAATTCTTTTTCCACTTTCAGTTCTCTACAGCTATCACATATTATTAGTCTATAAAAAGGTACATGTACCTCTCCATTCACATATCTTTATGCATCTCTTTTACTCTCTAATTCTTCCTCTGCCTTGATACTTGTCTACCTTCATAACCCACAATACCACAACACACAAGTAGACCAGCTCTCTGGATACATAGGTTTTATTCCCAGTTCTGCCAACGGCCTCTTGGGTTACCTTTGGCAAGTCAAATTTCAATACCTATGCCTCAGTTTCTCCATTTATAAAATGAGGATAATGATTCTGACCTTCTGCATAAAGCACATTGAGATGATTCTGATGAAGAGAGCTAGGTATGATTACTATTTACAAGTATTTTTGCTTAGGACTCCTTTTATCGTTCCATCATGTCGAACAATTTTATTGTAGAGAGTTGTAGCTTTGTTAGTCCCTGTATATGAGAGATGAGGTACTGGACCAACTTCTATTGGGGGAAGAGACCAGCTTTCAAACTCCACAGAGCGCCCAATGAGCAGGAAAGACAGTAAGTATGGTTAGAGACCACTCAGGCTTAAACAGGAGATCTTCAGCCACCTGAAACTCAAGAGTCATACCAGAAAAGTAGAAACTGAGTCAGGTTATATGTAAAATAGAAAAAGAAAAACTAACACAAGCATGCAGGGACGAAATTAGGAAGGCCAAGGCATAAAACAAGATTAAACTAGCTAGGGACATAAAAGGTAACAGACAAACATTTTACAAATACATTGCAAGAAGAGGAAGATCAAGGACAGGGTAGGCCTATTATTCATTGTTAAGTGAAAGACAACAACCGAGCAATGGCCAGAATGATAAATGCCTTTTTTGGTTCAGTTTTCAACCAAAAAGGTTAGCAGTGGTCAGATGACTAACACAGGGAACATCAGGGTAAGTGGGGTAGGATCTGAGGCTAAAATAGGGAAAGAACAAGTACCGTAATTTTTAACAAGTTAGATGTCTTCCAGTCAGCAGGGCCTGACAAAATACATCCTAGAATACTTAAGGAACCAGCTGAAGAGATCTCTGAGCCATTAGCAATTATCTTTGAGAACTGATGGAAGACAAGGAGAGATCCCAGAGGACTGGAAAAGGACATGTATAGTACCTATCTACAAAAAGGGGAATGAAGACAACCCAGGGAATTATAGACCCATTAGCTTAACCTTGGTACCCCAAAAGATAATGGAGCCAATAATCAATCAATTTGTAAGCACCAGGAAGAAAATAAGGTGATAAGTAACTGTCAACATGGAAGTCAACAGTCAAGAACAAATCATGTCAATAGACCCTGCATGGATACAAAATTTGTATCCACATCCGATCCGCAAACATGGTCTACAGGTATAAAGCGGCTATCCTGCAAACCTGAGAACTCTAGATATAATATTTGGATCCATATCCATTCACAATCAGCAAACATGGTCCATGGATATCTGCAGATTTGCAGGACTCTACATGTCAAAGCCACTTAATCTTCTTTAACAGCCCTGTGGATTTGGGGGCGGGGGGGGGGGAGTAGTAGTAGATGTGGTATATCTCAACTTTATTAAGCCTTCTGATATTGTCTCACATGACCTTCTCAAGCAAACTAAGAAAATATATCCACCCTAGATGAAACTAGTATAAGGTGGGTGTGCAACTAGTTGGAAAACTGTACTCAGCAATTATCAATGGTTCAAAGTCAAGCTGGAAGGGCATACTGAGCGATCTCACAGGCATCTCTCCTGGGCCCATTTCTATTCGATATCTTCATAAATGATTTGGATAATCACATAGAGAGTACACTTATCAAGTTTGTGAACAATAATAAGCTGGGAGCGGTTGCTAAAGCTCTGGAGGACAGGATTAGAATTCAAAATGATCTTGACAGACTAGAGGAATGGTCTGAAATAGACTCAAATTCAAATAAGGACAAATGCAAAGTACTACACTTAGAAAGGAATAATCAATTGCACAAATACAAAATGCGAAATCATTGCCTAATGCCTAGGAAAGAACACTAAGGAAAAAGGATCTGTGGTTATAGTGGATCACAAACTAAACTTGAGTCAACAATGTAATGCAAGTCTTCTACTCCACTCAGCAATTGTAAGGCCTCAAGCGGAACAGTGTGTCCAATTCTTGGCACCACACCTTGGGAAAAATGTGAACAAACTGGAGCATGCTCAGAGAAGATCAACAAAATTATTCAAGGTCTAGAAAACATGACCTATGAGGAAAGATTGAAAAAACTGGATTTGTTTAGTCTGGAGAAAAGAAGACTGAACGGGGACATGATATTTCTTCAAGTACATAAAAGATTGTTATGAAGAGGAGGGTGATAAACCGTTCTCTTTAAGCACTGAGGATAGGACAATAAGTAATGGGCTTAAACTGCAGTGAGGGATATTTAGGTTAGACATTAAGAAAAACTTCCTAACAATAAGAGCAGTTAGGCAGTGGAGCAAATTACCTAGGGATGTTACGGAATCTCCATTATTGGAGGTTTTTAAGAGCAAGTTAGACAAACACCTGTCAGGGATGGTCTAAACAATATTTAGTCCTGTCTCAGGGAACTGGACTAGATGATCAGGTCTGGGAAAGGTAATCAGTAACACAACTAAACACAAAATGGAAGAGATTTTTAGGAATGAGCAGTTGACACATGTTGCATTCAAAATGAAGTGGGCAATTAACACCCCCGCAGTCATAGGACAAAGAATTTATAGATTGTTGGGTGGGTTACAGATTGTTGAAATGAAACAAAACCAGTATCTATACTGAGCCCATAATTTTTGGTATCTAGCAAAATTATTAAATTAAGTTCCCAGGCTCGTCTTTTGAAGGTCTTGTGCAGGTTTCCTTGGAAGGCGAGGACTGAGAGGTAAGATATGGAGTGAGCGTTTTGTGAAAAACGTTCACACAGACAATAGGGCGTTTTTGTCATTTTTCTGTCAAAGTTCATTTGAGAGCAAAGTGATTGTCTAGTTTCACCCACACGGTAGTTGTTGGGGCATTTGATGCACTGGATAAGGTACATCACATGTTGTGATAGGCAAGTGTAACACCAATGGATCTTGAAAGAACTGTTGTGGATGGTATTGATCATCATAGCAGAGGCGATATGGCTGCAGGTTTTGCATCTGTTATGGAAGTGTCTGGTGCCACTTTGCATTGGTGTGTAATGGTCTCTGGGGAGTCTGCTTCTGACTATGAGCTTGGTGAGGTTGGGGAGATGTCTGAAGACCAAAAGAGGAACTTTGGATAAGATTTCTTTCAGGATGTCCTCCACATTGACTAAGCCTCCCCCATCAGGTTGTAATTCTTTGATAATACCCCATACAGGTTCCCATATACCCATATAGGGTGGGTAGGTAACAGTTAGGGGTGTGCAGTCAGTCCCTTCCCCCTCCCATCCCATATTGAAGCAGGTTCTCTCACAGAACTAGGGTGGCCCATTCCACAATAAACACTGATTTTTCCTAGAAGACTAAAGCCAAATGTACTTCACGTACTGTGCAAACATTTGCTTTGGACATTTAGTTATTTATTTTAAATTCAGCATTTGCTGTGGCTGTTTTAAACTACAGGGGTTTTTGTGCCTGAAAGTCTAACATTGGCAGCCTACTATCATGAGTGCATCCACACGCTTCACTGTGCAATAGCTGCTTAAACAAACTTTATTATCTGATATGGCAGACAATTATCTATTGCTATAAGTAACACAAGGTTATTGATATGCACCAAGAGAAGCTCACTTATCTTGGAACCCTAGCATTGAACATAATAAATATTTTAGTTTAATTAGCGATTACAATATACAAATATTTTCAATTTATATCCACCATGAAATCTGGTTAAAGATGACAAAAACTGAAGGCATTCATTTTTCCTTTACAGCAATATTTATCAGGAAACTTCTTCCCTCTCTTATCCAGTGGTCCCTATGTGAAGGATGGGAACAATATCCATCTACCTCACAGAGTTATTATGAAGCTTTGCAAGCTTCAACTAATCACTCTTAGGGCTTGGCTACACTCGAAACAGCGCTTTGAAGTGTGAGTGTGGTCGCAACGCCAGTGCTGGGAGAGAGCTCTCCCAGTGCTGCATGTACTCCACCTCCTCATGGGGATTAGCTTGCAGCGCTGGGAGCCGCGCTCCCAGCGCTGCGGCACTGTTTACACTGGCGCTTTACAGCACTGTATCTTGCAGTGCTCAAGGAGGTGTTTTTTTCACACTTCTGAGCGAGAAAGTTGCAGCACTGTAAAGCGCCAGTGTAGCCAAGGCCTCAGAGCCCCCACTCACAAGAGAAGCCATACTGAGTCAGACCAGTGGTACATCTAGATCAGTACCCTGCTGAAGCACCTGGCCAATACCAGGTACTTCAGCAGGCAGGAAGAGAACAGGGAAATTGTCACATCACCCAATCCCTGTCATTCTCCCAGCTTCTGGCAATCAGAGGCTAAGGGACACCCAGAGCATGGGGCTCCAACTCTGACCATCTTATCTAATAACCACTGATGGACTATCCTCTACAAATTTATCTAAATATTTTTTTAACCCAGTTATACTTTTGGTCTTCACAACATTCCCTGGCAATAAGTTCCACAGGTTGACTATTGTGTTAAAAAAATACTTCCTTTTGCTTGTTTTAAACTTGCTGCCTCTTAATTTCATTGGCTGACCCTTGGTTCTTATGTTATCTGAGTTGTAAATAATTCTTCCTTATTCACTTTCTTCACACCAGTCAAGTTTATAGACTTCTATCATATCTCCCTTTAGTCATCTCTTTTCCAGGATGAACAGCCCTGGACTTTTTAGTCTATCCTCACATGAAACCCATTCCATACTCTATTTTTGTTGTCCTTCTCTGTACCTTTTCCAGTTCAAATATATATTTTTTGTGATAGGGCAAACAGAACTTTACACATTATTTAAGATGTGCGCGTACATCTTATTGTGGCAAAACTGGGTTACTGGGACACAAAATAGCAAATGAAATTCACTGTTGATAAATGCAAAGTAATGCACTTTGGAAAACATAATCCCAACTATATATATAAAATTATGAGGTCTAAATTAGCTATTACCACTCAAGAAAGATCTTGGAGTCATTGTGGATAGTTCTCTGAAAACATCCACTCAATGTGCAGCGGCAGTCAAAAAAAGTGAACAGACTGTTGGGAATCATTAAGAAAGGGATAGATAAGACAGAAAATATCATATTCCCTCTATATAAATCCATGGTATGCGCACATCTTGAATACGATGAGCAGATGTGGTTGCCCCACCTCAAAAAAGATGTATTGGAACTGGAAAAGGTTCAGAAAAGAGCAACAAAAGTGACTGGGGTATGGAACGGCTGCCACATGTGGAGAAATTAATAAAACTAGGACTTCTCAGCTTGGAAAAAAGACGAAGGGGTGATATAATAAAGACCTATAAAATCATGACTGGTGTGGAGAAATTAAATAAGGAAGTGTTATTTACTCCTCCTAACACAAGAGCTAGGGATCACCAAATGAAATTAATAGGCAGCAGGTTTAAACAAACAAAAGGAAGTATTTCTTCACACAATGCACAATCAGCCTGTGGAACTCTTTGCCAGAAGATGTTGTGAAGGCCAAAACTATAACAAGGTTAAAAAAGAAATTAGATAAGTTCAGGGAGGATAGATCCATCAATAGCTATTAGGATGGACAGGGATGGTGTCCCTAGCTCCTCTGTTTGCCAGAAGCTGAGAATGGACGACAGGGGATGGATCACTTCCCTCTGGGGCACCTGGCATTGGCCAGTGTTGGAAGACAGGATACTGGTCTAGATGGATCTTTGGTCTGACCAAGTATGGCCGTTCTTATGGCATTATATTTTCTTCCTTATTAACTATCCCTTTCTTAATGGTTCTTAACACTGTTAGCTTTTTTGTCTGCCACTGCACATTCTCGGAAAACATCCAGTCAACTAACCACAATGACTCCAAGATCCCTTTCTTGAGTGGTAATAGCTATTTAGATCCCAATCATTTTGTATATACAATTGGGATTATGTTTTATAATAAGAATTACTTGGCATTAATCAACCTTGAATTTTATTGACCATTTTGTTGCCCAGTGCTGCACTTAGTGAGTTCCTTTGTATCTCTTTACAGTCTGCTATGAAGTTATCTATCTTGACTAACTTTGTATGATCTGCAAACTTTGTCACCTCACTATTTACCCCCTTTTCCCAGATCATTTATGAATATGTTAAATAGCACTATGGTCCCTGCAGGTACCCAGGGGAGACCACTATTCACCTTTCTTCATTCTGAAAACTGATCGTTTATTCCAATCCTTTTTCTTGTCTTTTAACCAGTTACTGATCCATGAGAGGACCTTCCCTTTTATGCCAGGAATGCTTTTTCTGTTTATAAGCCTTTGGTATGAGGCCTTGTCAAAGGCTTTCTGGAAGTCCAAGTATTTTATATAGACTGGATCACCCTTTTCCGCATCTTTGTTGACCCCCTAGTAGATCGGTGAGGCATAATTTCCCTTTACAAAAGCCATGTTTTGACTCTTCCTCAACATATCATGTTCATCTAGGTGTCTGATCATTCTGTTCTTTGCTATAGTTTCAAGCAATTTGCCTGGTACTGAAGTTAAGTTTATCAGCCTGTAATGGCCAGGATCACCTCTGCAGTCTTTTTAAATATTGGTTTTCCATTAGCTATCCTCCAATCATCTGATACAGAAGCAGATTTAAACAATAGGTTACATAGCAGTTAGTAGTTCTGCAATTTCATATTTGATTTTCTTCAGAATGTTTGGGTGAATACCATCTGATCCTGGTGACTTATCACTGTTTAATTTATCAATTTCTTCCAAAACCTCCTCTACTAACACCTCAATCTGGGACAGTTCCTCAGATTTGTCTCCTAATAAGAAGAATAGCTCAAGTGTGGGAATCTCCCTCACATCCTCTGCCATGAAGATGGATGCAAAGAATTCACTTAGCTTCTTCACAATGGCGCTGTCTTTTTAGTGCTTCTTAGCAGTGCATCATCCAGTGGCACCAATGACTGTTTAGTGCATCATCCAGTGGCACCAATGACTGTTTAGCAGGCTTCATGCTTCTGATGCCCTCAGCACAGGATTGAGTTCTCAAAATACAGACTGTGGTGGAGGACCCACTATGTTCAAAGATTTTGTATTTCCAGGAAGTTCCCACCAAAGTAAGAAGAATTAGAAATAATTTCTGTCTTTAATCAAAAAAAAAAAAAAAGAGACAATACTTTGGCTGTGAATAACCTAAGTAGTCCTTACACAAAATAAGCAATGTTTCCTTTTTCCTTTCCTAAATTCAACCTAGGAAACCAGCAAATTATCAGATTCTACCTTCCAACAGAAAAGCTTCTCAGGATGGATAAGTTGAGACTCCAGCATTGTTCCTGGCAAAAGCAGAAGAGGAGATATTGGGGAAAGGCTCAGGTTAGCAGTCAGTCTATCCACCATTTAATTTTTCAAACAATATTAAAGCGAGGCAGGCATGAGAAGGCCAGAGGTAATTTTTTTTACCCTTCCCTTCCAATACAACAGACCAAATGCAAGACGATTTAAAATGTAAATAGTTTGACTTAAATGATATTTGATAGATCAAAACAAAAATGTATAGAAAAATTAAACTGTGTTAAACTAAAATTGGAGACAATAATGTTGGAGGCAATTAAACATACATCTCTACCTCAATATAACGCGACCCAATACAACACGAATTCGGATATAACGTGGTAAAAGAGTGCTCGGGAGGAGGGTAGGGCTGCGCACTTTGGTGAATCAAAGCAAGTTCGATATAACGCAGTTTCACCTATAACGTGGTAAGATTTTTTCGCTCCTGAGGACAGCTTTATAATGAGGTAGAGGTGTCACAGTTACTTAAAAATGTAAGTGTATTGAGGTTGTCTCAATTGTGTGAACTCCCACTTATCGTACACACAGAGCTAGGTCAGCAGTACACAGTGCACAGTAACTTCTAGATCTGCTTTGATAAGACTGCTGGTATTGAACATCTAAAGGCAAAGGGAAGCTGCTGTTTTGCATTATGAAGTAAAAGTTAAACTGCATTCATAAATTAATGACACTATAGAAAAAACCATCTCAAATCACAAACGGTATTTTCAGTTTAACAGGACCCTTTAAAAAATGACACTGAGCTGAAACTTGATTAAATTCACACTCCAAGAATGTTTTAAGTTCTTAATGTAGTGTAACCCTTTTACTCCAGTGTAGAATTATATAAAATGAGAAGCAAAATCATCTGTTGCAAACACTGTCTTGCCTTCTTATACTATTCATTGCGAGCTCTGAAACGCTGACTGAAGGAAGAGAGCAAGGAAGAAACAGTGCCCTTACGAAAAGGAAATTTGGTTTGAAGGGAAGTGAGGGAAAAACATTGAGTTCTGCAAACCAAGTTAGATACAAGAAAAAATTAAGATGCTGAGTAGCTGAACAAAGAAGAGTTACATAACAAAAAGGCAAAGAGTAAACAGGAAGATAAAGACCGGGTATGATCTGGAGAAGTTTCAAAGATGGAACATGAACTGAAAACTGATCCCGTTTAAACACTACTTGAATGTACAGAAAAATATCTGGCAAGATTTAGAAGGATTATTAGCATGCAAATTAAGGAGGACACTTGCTTACATAAAAGTGCAGAAATTCCAAGATATTTAGATCAGAATTCCTCTATTAACAAAGAAGCAAACACTGCTGAAATAAAGCCTGCATCAGCAACTTGACAGTACTCCTCTTAGGCTACTAATTTTCCACAAAATGAAGCTGTTTGCAGCTGCTCTCATCTTTACTATTGAGGCATATCCTACAGAGAATGCTGTAACCTGAAAGGCCTTCAGAGACTGCTCAGAGCAAACTGAAAGCAAATGCTGGAACCTACACAAAATTTAAAAAAAAAACAACCAACCACACTACAGCCTGAGGCAGACATCCAGCGTGCAAAATTTCAACATACATTTTAAGTTTGGCAAAGCAATCAAACACATGGCTTCATAATAATAAGTGTTGTATAACCTTATTATCCAGTACTACCAGCTCTGCCTGTGACACACACATTAATCCTATTTAAATGGAGAGTAGACAAAGTTGTGACAAATCAACATAACAAAAAAATTCCTTCAGGTTAGTTAACATGATCCTTAAATAGTGTCTTTAAGAGGGAAAGATTCTTGATCTGCTGTCTTTTTGTTGGTAAATTATCTGAACTGTTTAACATTAAGATATCCAATGTATTCAAAGCAATTTTCAAGAGTGTTTTCAGAGTTACAAATGTGGAGACACAACCACATATAAAAGTATGTTTCTATATTCTTCTTCCAACTAGCACTGACCTTAAAATCCCTCTAGTAATCCTTTAGCCTTGTGACTCTGGCTATCTTTTCAATACACCATTATCTGTCTTTCCATGTTCATTTTTTAATTTTAGCTTTGCGATTCTATTATTTCATTTTCAAGGAATATGTAGGCTGCCTGATAAGATGAAAAACCTGACTGACTCAATTCAGGCTTTCAACCTTTCATGGAAAATAATGCAGTTACAATTTATTAATGCATAATATTTTCTGTAATATGATCCCTCAAGTTCTTGTTATTTACTAACAACTGAACCACAAACCTCACTTAGGACAGTCAGATTTCAGATTCCCAGGAGCCAGAAATATAAACTTATTAATATAAAAGGATATGTTAATACCATTTAAGCTGCAATTAAACAATGGTTAGGGAGAACTTTAGTTATGGTATTTAGGGAGGCCACCTCTAAACTTACAAGGTTACAGTGACACAGCTATATCAATATATAGCCGCATTATGCCAATGGAAGAGGGCTCTCCTGTTGACGTAATAAAACCAGTTCAACAAGCAGCACTAGCTATGTCGGAGGGAGAGCATCTTCCGCCGACAAAGCGCTATGCACAAGAGCGCTTATGCTGGCAAAACTTGTGTCGCTTAGCGGGTGTTTTTTCACACTCCTGAGTGACAAACGCTTTGCCAACACAAGTGCTAGCGTAGACATGGTCCCAGTTTACCAACGGAAATGCAAGAAAGCTAATTTTCTAACTAAGAAGAGGCTGAGAGTATGTATAGTCAAGCAATGAAAAAAACCTAGAATTTAGAAGTATGAGTTTAAAGTGGCAGTATTTGAATATTTACAAAATGTTATGTGCATATTTCCAGTATGGTTGCTGTGAATTGCTATGTATTAATATATGAATATTGATATGTATTTTTAATGACTTTGGTCAGTGAGGTAAAGTTACTGTCTAACTATGATGGGTTATTAGAATTTCCTGTATGACTACTGATCTGACTTAATAGGGGGCTCTGGGAAGGAGAGAGAGAAAAGCAACACAATAGATCTAGGTAAGGATTCCCCAGCAATACACTTGAAAGACAACAGGACAAGCTGTTAGCTTCAAGGATCTTGCCTCCAAGGAAGATGCAAATTTAGTTTGATCTCCAGGTTGCTAGTCTGGCAAACAAACATTAAAGATTTAAAAAGTGCTTCTCAGAAGAAGGGGTCTCTTGTCAAATGCTCTGTAGCGAGACTGACAGAGCGAGTCTAAACAAGTAGGACCTTCCCATTTCCAGCACAGGGCCAGCCTTAAGGAAAAAGCTAGATATAAATACGTTATGTTTTACTGTTTTAAGATCTGTTTGTCTGTTAAGTGTTTTTGTTCTAAATAAACAACATCTTCCTTTAAGGAGTCTGTCTGACGACTGTATTAACATTGTCATTGCTCTGTGAAGGAACAGAACTGCCAGGTGTTAACCTAAATCTGACCTGCTGATGTAATCACAGTTAGTACCAGGGCACTGCAACTCAGGGCACAGTCAGAGTGCAAGAAACTGTAATTTCATCTGGAGCCAGGTGACAGTTAAGATACGTCTAACCAGCAAGCACGGGCCTCGACAGCAAGTCTTGGAGCCTGGGTCTATAGATTCAGGCTTGCAGTCCTCAGGAGCTGTGTAGATATTCAAGGCTTGTGATCTAAAGCTTAGGCTCCCTTTGTAGGCTTCATAGTCTTGTCTACACAGTTATTTTTATTGCTGCAACACAAGCATGAGTCTGTAGACCCACGCTATGAGACTCACTGACACAGGTTGATGCACGCTGTGCATATGTAACCATATGAATATAGACCTACGAGGGATGCATTCAATGAAGGCAAGAGGGATCAGAGGTGCAGTTTGCTCAATAACTGAGACAGTTACTTACAAATCCTCTGCACTAGTGTTTTTGGGATGTTTCCCAGAGTTGCACTACTGTACCACCATTTCAGCTTCATGGGTGACAACACTAGTGTATTCAGAGTCCAGACATTTTTACCATGAAGTAAAACAGAGCAGTGAAAATACCCATCAAGTGACTACCCTAGTCTTACACTATTGTCAGTGGGTAGCAATGAGGAGAGATTTTCTGAAAATAGCTACTGAAGACAAGTGCAAAAGGGAGATGAAATGGAATTCTATATGCTTTATTGCAAAGGGTACTGAATACCCCTGTGACTGGTGCTCTATTCATCACATTATGGGGCCTCCTCCTGGTCATTCTAGGGAACAGCTCACCAGGTCAAAGCCATCCCCACACCTCTGTCTTTCTGTTTGCAGCCTCCCTCGCTCCAGGAGCTGCTTCGGCATCTTCATTACGCAGCCCACAGGCTAGGTCACTATCATGGTTTCCCCTTCAGTTGAGGGGAGGGAGGAAGAAGTCTCTTCTCCCAAACAGGCTCAGGCAGTCTTCCTATGCACTGCCCCACCAGTGCCACTTCCCCAGTCGCTGGTTGGGGAACCCAGGCCTGCCCTCTACTCCTGGTTCCAAGGGTTCTCAACCTTTTTCTTTCTGAGAGTCCCTCTTCTCCCCCTGCCCCCAACCTGCTATAAAAACTTGTGCCACAACTGTTTTTCTGCATACAAAAGCCACAGCCAGTGTTAAGTGGCAGCAAGCAGTGCAATTGCCCAGGGCCCCACATCACAGGGGGCATTGCAAAACTAAGTTGCTCAGGCTTCAGCCTCAGCTTTGGTTGCTGGGCCTCAAGGCCCTGGGCTGCAGTCCTGCGCAGTGGGGCTTTGGCTTTTTGCCCTGGGCCCCAGTGAGTCTAAGGTTGGCCACACTTGGAGGACACTCTGAAACATGTTCGTGGCCCCCGGACCTCTGGCTGAGAACCACTGCAAGTCTGTTCCACCCTGAACCTTTCTGCATTTCCCTGAACCCTTTCCTAACCTTCTGGCTCTCCCCCTTCCTTCTCTGGGTCTCCCAGCTTCAGCAATCTCTCCTCCCAGGGAGCAACTACAAGCTACATGTCTGGGAAGAGGGAGGAGTATTTGGAGGGACTGCAGTCTGTCCCAGCAGCTCCTTCTGTTGACAGCTTCCTGTTCCTGCAGATGTGAGCTACTTCTAATGAAGGTTTCTCTGAGTTTTAATTCCCCCACGCTTGCCGCTTAATAGGCTAATTGGCCCCTCTGGCCTGCCTTAATTCTTTCAGTGCAAGCGTGGAGAGGACAACCCATCACTGTAGCCACTGACGTCAACGGAAACTGAGGGCACATAGTTCTTTGCATGATTAGGCTCTTCTATATGAGAAGAATCCAAACAGCAGGTGACCACAGCACAGAAATGGATGTTGCAAAGTTAGGAAGACCTCAAGGGATTTCTAATTCTCAGGAAGAAGAGCTGGTACCGATATCCTACCTATATCCAAGTTTATAGAGCATTGTCAGCTTGGACAAAAATTCTCCTCCAGTACCTTGTGGCACCCACTACTAGTGACTTACAGCCTCTTCTTCCCAAGAAGTGGCTACATTTCAGAGAAATTGTATGGTCTTTCATATACAGTTTGAAATACTTTAGAATCAGAATCGCTATTACTAATTGTTTGTATGAAAGACATTACATTTTAAACTACTTTTTTATATAAAGCCATGGAACAAAGATGTTATTTAAAAATATATTACACATCTTTTGTTTCTTGGTGATGCAATGTATTTATAAAAAAGGGCATGACTCACTTTGCCGCCTAATCTGTTGATTTCAGTTTTCCCACTCCCTGAAGTAATTGAAGAAAAAAATGTGACAGACTGTTTCACCACAGACAAGTGCACAGACAGGGCTCATGTTTTACCACAGCTTTCAAACAGAAAGGATGTAACCTATAATCTTTTGGGGGGGGTTTCCTAATAATTATCTGATCCACAAATTCTATTCCAGTAGGATTCTTTTTAATGGTCAGCCCTAAGGATCAACCTTTCCACATTGGCAATTGTATTTTTTGAAAAATACTGAAATGATTTTTTTTATTTTTTTCAAGTCAAGGATTTCACAATATGGACAGAATTCTCACCAAAGAAAGATACCAACAGTAGAGTTTACCAATAACGAAATCTGCCTTTATTCACAAAAAGAAAAAAAATACTTAACTATTCATAATTTATTATTCATTAAATCAATCAATTTTAAAAGGATTGCAAATTAACTCTAAAAAGGATATGATCACAAGCAACCTTTACCTTTTTAATTAAGGCCACCAGATCACAGCTTAGAAGACCAAGCAGAAAAAGAATTTGTCCTAGTACTTATGCTTTGGAACAAATCCAAGAACCATGGGAGTCTGAAATCCTCCAAGTGATTTCATGTTACCCAACTAATTAGTAAAAAGTGATACAAAGGCATACCCATCAATCCTGAAAACAAGCGTTATAACTGAATTTTTCGTTTGTGATATTTTAAGTTCTGAAAAAAGTCAACAGGTAGTTAGAAACCTGAAAAAGAAAAAGTTCAAGCACTGTATGCATGTGCCTATTTCTAACCGAATCAGGCAACAGACTAAAAATGTACCCATTTGCTCAAATATAATGGGGGGGGGGAATAAATATTCCCCCAAAGCTACTCCCTTCCTGTGCCACCAAACAACATCTCCTGCTATTTATTATGTATATTGTTAACTGATAAAATGTCAAACTTTTTCTAATGTAACAATGTTTGGATAGCTGAGCAACAAAACAAGATGTTTGTTCAATATCACCAATATTGCTAGATTATGTATTTGCTGAATAGTTTTTGAACAACTATTGAGCTAGACAAACACCACTAGAGAACAAACAAACAAACAAACTTCATCAGTATTGTTGAATTATTTATCTTACAAATTCTCTCTTGAAGTATCCAATCAGCTTATTATCTGTTCAAATACTATTCGGCTGAAACATGAGTTGACAAATATGTGAAATTAATGGATTTTTATTTTAGTTCTAGTCACTTAGCCCTACTTACTAATGTATCTTGCTTTTGTTATATTTCTCTTCTTCTCTTTGCTTTAATAGTCAATATATTTTCCTTCATTTCTTTCACAGTTTTCCTCTTTCCCTGTTCTCTCCCTGCATTCCCACTTCTCTCTTCCTTTATTTTCTTACATTGTCCATTCTAGTGCCACCTTTCCACATTCTCTATATATTGTACTTCACTTCTCTAATTTATACCCTTCAGTATCTTTCCCACCCTTTCTGACCAAATCCATGCATTGGGCTTGGAAATTTTACCAGACACCCAATAGCCAGAGCAACAGCAACAACAAAGCACGGCAACAGCCCAAGGCCAATATGAAAGGTAGATTCTTAGCTACTACAAGGGCATGGGTGTTGAGTCTCTGCTTTTCAACCCCTCTCACCACTCCCTCTCTGCTGCAATGGAAATTTACAAGCTGCAGAAAAGGCACTGAAGTGGTACGTCTGCAGATATATCAAGATATGCCCCATACCTACACACTGCATTGTACACAAGTGGCTCACATGTGGGAGGTTACCTTCACAATCATAAGGACTAGAGACTTTTTTTTAAAATGAAAACTTATGTTCTGCAGAAGTTGAGGGCACACATCAGGGAAAGCTTCCTACTTGCCATGGGAGAATGGATTTTTCAAGCTCCACTCACAATTTTAATACCGCTTGAAAATTTCAGGAAAAGTAGAAATAAAGCAAGCGCTCAATAGCTACTACAAGTCAGCCCAAAGAAAGTCCTCTGAACTCATCTACAAACAATCTAATGCACTTAATGCAAACTGGTAACATTTTCAGCAATCATTAATGTTATCATTATAACCTGATGAGTAACACAGATTATTACCTCAGAAGGGTGTATCTTCCTAGAACTCTCTCACTTCAAGTAGGTTGGTTTAGCAACTGCTCCAGCTTGCACAAGAACTGTTTTTCAGTAAGCAAGGCAAGTTCCCAACTTGCAAACTCCCAATGAACTACAAGTTCCAACACTAGTAAACCCTTAACTATTTACAAACCTTCAACAAAAAGCATGTCAGATATCTATTTATATGACTGAAATAAGAAGAATATCACGTGAGAATTCAAAGCTGTGATTTATCTGATCAAAGAAAGAAACAGTTATTACAATGACCACATGTACACATCACTCTATTTTGTGGCTAGTATCCTGAATACTTATCGAGTCTACAAGATACCACATAAACTGGAATTATAGAAAGATAGATTGAAGTGCCACTAGAACAGAGTTTCTCAAACAGGGGTCACCGCTTATGTAGGGAAAGCCCCTGGCAGGCCAGGCCGGTTTGTTTACCTGCCCCGTCCACAGGTCCGGCCGATCTAGGCTCCCACTGGCCGCGGATCTCCGCTCTGGGCCAATCGGAGCTGCTGGAAGCGGCGACCAGAAAGTCCCTTAGCCCGCTCCGCTTCCAGCAGCTCCCATTGGCCCGGAGCGGCGATCTGTGGCCAGTGGGAGCCGATCGGGGCAGGTAAAGAAACTGGCCTGGCCTGTCAGGGGCTTTCCCTACACAAGCAGGGACCCCTGTTTGAGAAACCCTGCACTAGAATCTAGGATTCTATATTTGCAGTAGCAATTGAAAGCCCCATTCAGGATTAGGGCTTCACTTGATCCACAAAGCAAGTGTTTTCTTTATTATCTCTGGTATAAAGGAGAACATTCCCATAAACTTCTATTCACACTCAAAGTTGCTTTGTTTACATTACATTCAAAGTGACATCAGGAAAGTGAACTGTACATGTCTGATTAGATCAAGAGACCAAATGAAAGCAAAACCAGAGAAAAATTCATTAACAGCAGCTCTAAGGGCAGGGACCATGTACATATAAGTGTTTGTTCATTTAGCACAATGGAGACCCGATTCTAACTTGCTACCAGAATATTAATATTTTAAAAAAATATATAGCAGAGAACGATGTAACCAATCATACTGTAATGATTTGGAAAACCGGAAAGTAGCCCATGTCCTAATTACTCAAATATCCAGACTGAAAGTGCATTTCAACATAAAACAGTAGCATAGAGAAAGGTGGAAGGAGAATCAGAGTGTGCAGCATGAAAACAACAGCAATAAAGATAGAGGAACCTTTGCTACCTAACTTTTGAGATATCACCAAGAGCCACCCATTCTAATATACTTACTTAACACACAGAATCTAATCTCAATGAGACAGGAAATAATTAAAAGCACTTTTGTCTCTTAACAGATATCACAATTACAGTAGCACAGAACAGGCAGCTCTGTTTGCTACTCAATAAACGTGCTCTGGGCATCACAATCTCCTTAGGTGAGGGCTTGTTATTCCACAAGCCTTATGTATGTGATGCATTCTCAGGCTCTGTCGGTAAAGCAGCCTGTACCATTCAAGGGCAGTCACCACCACTTCATGCGGCCAGAGCTGCCCATAGCCACCTAGGAGCTACCTAAACTGAAAGTAGGCTTAGCCTGGGTGAAATTACCAAGATCTTGCAATGAATAAATACGTTTAGCAGACAGTCCTATGCCATCAAGAAAAGCATAGCCCCCACACTAATCAGTCACAACCCCATTTACCACCACCACCCCAATCCTTTACATAACTATTGACAGGGCGAGGGAACAAAAGGCATCGGCCAAGCTCTTGATACCCTGTGCTTCCGCTGGATGGATGGGGGAGACTCTCCCCTTTCTTGGACCAAGGGCCCTGCACCTGCTCCCGCTGGGGCCCTGCAACCCTGCCATGCACCCCCTTCCTGTAAGGGAAGAGTGGGCTGCACCTTCCCAGAGAGGGCCTGACCCGGGGGAAAGGCTGCACCCCTTCCATGAGGGCGCGAACCCTGCCCCCCTGTGGGGGACCCCCGGGCGCTGGGTCCGGCTCCGCAGCACGCGGCGGTAGGGGAAACGCGGCTGCAGACCTCGCGCCGCTCTTACCCAGAAGGGCTCCGAGCCGCCCTCGCTGCACAAGCCCTGGATCGCCATGGAAGGCGGCGGCGGCGACTGGGGCTACCCCCACTCCACGCTCTCCTTCCCCGGGCGGCGGCGGCGGCGACTGAGGGAAGTGGGGAAAGGCGGCCGCGCGGGCCGCTGCCACGCTCCCTGATTGGCTCCTCGGTCACGGGGATGCTGGGCCAGCTGTACCGGCAGATCGCCGCGCTGGCCGGCCGCTGGGGGCGCCCCGGCCCGGTGGAGGCAGTGCGCACGCGGCCGGTATCGGGTTCCATAGGGTGCGGCTGGTAGCGTGCCCGTCCTGCCTACGCGCCACCCAGCCACAGCGTCAAGAGATTTCACTCCTCCTGGAAAGGCAATTAGCAATGCACCCTTAACTAGTAAGGCATTAGGGGGCCTCATTACTACCCCCCATGGTGCACACCCCGTGTAGCCCACCTTACACCGATCTATACAGTACGTTTACCAGGTGTCGATGAGTAGGTGCCCCTTAGATGCAGTGTAACACGTTCTCCAACTATGCGCAGTGGAGGTTTGCAGAGCACCTGCGGGTGGTCCACCCTAAGCTAGAGGGTCAGAGGATGCTAGTGCTCCCTACTTTCAATTGAGAGAAACAGAACTTATGGAAGGAGTAAATTAAGGGCCTACATCATTTCCCACTGAAGTTAGGGGAAGTCTTTCTAGTAGCTTGATCATGATTTGGATCAGGCCCTGCATGAAAAAACAGTGTAGTTCGTATACCTCACTTTTTTCAAAACAGACCAAATACTGCCTAAAACCCATCTATATGCATATACTTTCCACATGTTACATTTCCAAATATTCAGAGTAAGGCCTTGTCTACACTTGCAAGTTGCAGCGCTGGTGAGGGGGTTACAGCGCTGCAACTTAGCAGGTGTCTACACTTAAAAGCTCAGCCAGCGCTGCAACTCCCTGTTTGCAGCGCTGGCTGTACNTGAGGCCACAGTGCTTCCTGGTCCCCTTTTCCTACCCACACCGGCAGGCGGCTGCGGGAGAACACGAGGGAGGCTCTCGGGATGCCTGGCAGCGCTGTGTGTGTGGCTGTCAGGGGAAAGAGCTGAGGCTCCCGACTCGACCTGCCATTGACTCGCATGGCTCTGCGCGCTGTCAGCCGGGGCAGGCCAGCTGCAGATGTGACTCAGGCTTGGGCAGCATGGCTGCGCTTTCCTGACGAGGCATGAGGCAGGCCAAGGGCTTTGCACAGACTACTGGGAAGTGGGAGGGAGGCATCTTCGAGCCGGCATGTCTCATCCACTTCTCCCTTGCCGCTTGGGTGGAGGCGGGAAGGGAGCGAAACGTTCCCGGCTGAAGGTTTTGCGCTCGGCTTTGATGATTAAGCCTGAGCCTCCAGCACGGCTGCTGGGAGATGAGCTTTTGCAGTGTGGCCCCCAAACTCTTCCAGCCAGCAGGTGAAACCACTGTGTCCAAGATGGAGCCTTCGAGGCAGCAAAAGGGGAACATCACGGCTCCCAGCAGACCTTGAGGAGCCCATAGGGAGCCTTCAGTGGCATCCATGGGGGAGCATAAACCCCCCTCCTTTCCATTAACAGCTGAACTCACTGATCCATGATACCACAGAGACACCTACCAGCAGCTGGTTTGCCAGGGTTGCTGCCCAGCACCCTGCAGCACTTCCTGCCAGTGCCAGAGCTCGCAAGGCGCTAGCCTGGAGCCAGGGCCGCTAGGTGCTGCTGAAGAAAAGCCAGCAGAGTGACACAGCATCCGTGTGCTGTGCCCATAACACAGAGGTGGATTAATCAAAACCCTCTTCTGCCAGCACCAGGCCTCCTTCTTCCCACACTGGGCCTGCAAGCGAGGGGGCAGCTGGCACAGCGCCAAGAGTCTAACCTGTGAGGCAGGAGGTGGCTGACGCCTGCAGCCTGCTAGGGAGCTCCCAGAAGTTATTAAGGGACAGAGACTCCTCAATGCCCTTAGTAACAAGGGTTTGGGGTTCACCGAGGCCAGTAAGTGGGTCACTATGTCAGCCCTATAACCCTGGGTTTCAGGTCGCTGTGCAGCTTTGATCTAGAGCTCAGATCCCAGCAACCGACCAGCAGCCCACAACCTCTCCCTGGGTCTGCCCCACCTGGTTACTCCTTTCAGGCCGACCTTACCCCCCTTCCAGCCCCAGATTCACCCCCTAATCATTCTACTGCCACTCAGGGCCACAGACGTGGAGGTGCTGAAGGAGGGAAGGGTGATTCTAGGATGGGGTTCTTCTCTAAAGATGGCTGGTAGAAAGGTGGTGCTCAGCTCTGTCAGTCACCTGCCCAGTTGCCTCGCTGCAAGGGGATGCAGACATTTCTGTAAGGTGCAGAAAGAGGGTATTTGGCTTCCAAGCAAATGTGAGGAATGTGCATTTATGAGAAGGAATTGTTGTCCTTAAAGGGACACACTAGAGTTCCAATGGCTTAATGGATAAGCCATTGGCTTCCTAAACCAGAGATTGTGGGTTCAAGTCCCACCTGGGTTAAAAACCTCCTTTATTCTTGTATACTGAAAAGAAACCTTGGTCTTATTTTCACCAA
>NC_133777.1:19627840-19736283 GCF_003597395.2 Chelonoidis abingdonii
TCTAAGTTATGACAAAACACAGAAAACAAATGAGACAAACAAGAGAACAGGGAGGGCAACTATGTATGGTTATCCTGGGCATCAGATTTTGTTAATAATAATAATAAACACTTCACATGTTCAAAGTGCTATACCAACATGAAAAGCCAATTTGATGCACTGAGAGGAGTGACTCTGATATGATGCTCTACATTTTGCTTCCCACATGTTCTGGAGAGTCCTTCTGCCACCTTTTTCTGCACCAAAGTGCTTGGAATCACCTTACAAAGTCAAAAATAAGATTTTAAAATCAATGTAAAAGCCTGATTCGAAGTCAGTGCAGGCATCAGAGCAGGAAAGCTGTGCAAAGATCATTTAGAACAGCTACTGTAAATAGCCTCTCTATAATATTTTAAGCAAGTTGAAGCCTATGAACCAACTGATCAATTATTCAAAGAGTAAAGCCTCATAATAGTACTTAAGGTGACTGGAGAACAGACTAGCACCTCAGTATTACTCTGGGATATAATCTGTAATGTTTTTCAAGTGACTTAAAAAAAAAGTCATCAATAAACAGGGGCTAATGTGAAACAGTGGTGTTCTACTGGCTAGCGTCTGGGCATGTGAGTCAAGACACCTGTGTTCTATTCCTCCCTGCCACTTAACTCTGCCAATGAGTTCTCTGACGTTAAGTTGCTATTCAGTGGGAGTCATAAGTAATCAGCAGTTCTGAAAATCATGCCAGTCACTTCTCTAAGCCTGAGTTTACTGTGTAGAGATGCTGGAACAGTAGTCATATAGATCTTGGTGGACTTTGGATGAAAGTTATTCTATAAGTACAAATTATAATCATTATTACAGCTGCTACATGGTCACTAACATTCAAGATCTGTCTCTAAAACAATACCAAGTGTCTTGTTTTTAGAAACAAGGAGACAAGTACAAGTCTAGTCTGTGCACAGAAGCAGTAGAAACTGTTACATGTATATGAGTCAACCAACATGATTTCAGTCTTGCTCAGTTCAGTTTGGAAAATCATTGAACCATTCAGTCCTGAACCTATGCCAGGGACTGCAACGAAACCAATGCTGCAATTGAAACATCAGGAGTGTGGGAGAGTTAGATTTCACTGTCATCAGCATATGATCTATGTAATAACATATTCATGGAAAACTGAAGCCAGAGGTAAAATATGAACCCTACACACAGTCCTAAGGAACACGGCAGTATCTTACAAACTTGAGCAAAGCAGGAAACAGTGGATAAAATATGATACTAAGTTGCTGCAAACAAAAGATATTAAAGATATTCTAGTGAGACGTTATGATGCACAATATCAAAAGGTGGATGACAGATCTCGGAGACCAGCAAACATTATGGCCCACAACCTGTCTTAACAAATAAGTTGTTGCAAACATTTCATTCTCCACAAAGCATTCTCCATAGAGCGTAATCAGAATCCTTGCTAAAACTTATCATAATTTTGTCCTGCAACGAATGCACAGCTTTTCACTGACTTCCTTTTCAAGGATGTTAGCCACAAATGGTTATTTAGGAAATGGGAGGGAATTTACAGGTTTATCAAGTTGTGCTGGGAGGTGGCTCTGCCACCAAAAGAGTAACAGTTACTAGTATTGGGACAGTCAGGACTCCTCCTGACAGCTTGAATTGATAGCATTTATCTCTATACCTTTTCTTGTCATCAGCACTTTGGAATGGATGTGTCAGCTGCTGCATTCTGAAACATGTTGATTTCACTGAAGAGCACTCTTGCACTAGAGAGCTTTTATTGAGCCAATAAATACAGTACATCCATTATTATAAAACTGAATGAAGCACAGTATTTCAATATCCTCCAGCTGAACATGGGAATGAATAATATGGATGTCACTTGTGCCTCTCAAACATGAAGCCTATAAAATGCTACCAATATTTGTTAAATGCCATATATTAAATCACATTGTATAGACATCAAAGGAAAACTAATGTCCCAATTATCCTTCCCCATCCCACAGCCTCCAAAACAGTAACATCTCTGCATTTCATTGAGCTAAGTGAGTGATCCATTTTTCAACGAAATAACAAAGTGATTTGAGCTGCCTTAGAATGAATCCAGCCCCTGTCCATTCTTAGGGTCAGTGAGGGAAAGTCCTTTGCCTTGAACTCAATCCAGTTCAGAAAGCAGAGGCTCCCATCAGCCTCAATGGGCAAAATGATCACACAAACCTTGCCCAGCCCCAAACAAAGCAAAGGCTGTTTCCTTTTGTTACCAAGCCCCCGTTGCTCATTTGCATGTATGTATACATTGCCAAATCTAAACTAAGGGGATCAGATCATTCCAGTGCGGATTGAACACAATATCTATCACACAGAACGACCCTTTAAAGCGCTATTTACTCCCTACCCCCTCCTTCCTCTGGTTTAAAGTGCTGATGCGGGGATCCGGAAATAAGCAGCACCTCAGCGTTTTCATCCTTTGCACTAGCAGTCCAAAGCACTTACTTCTCCCCAGCCCCTCAGCTTTCCACTCAGTCTCCTCCACTGCCCCGTAGCGTCTCATTGGTTTCTCTGCCTCCATGCTGGCAGAGATGGCTCTCTTTAACTCCACGCCTGAGTGCATGGCTACTGCCCGGGCAGTCTGTGTGCATGGGGCTCCCCGGCTTACTCCACCCGAGCCGGGGCGGCAGGGCTCCGGCTCAGCCCTTTGCTGGACTGGACTGGAAGGCGCTGCTGAGCTCACTGCACCTCGTCGCCGGGCTGGTACCCGAGGAGGAGGAGGGGAAGGGATGCAGCGCACATGCTCAGTGCGAGGATGCTGTCTACAGAAGCGCTGGGTGACAGCAAGGGAGAAGAGAAGGGGGAGGCACGAAAACAATGGGGAAAAGCATGCCACGGGGGGAGAGGCGATCACTGGCTAGGGATTCTGCCACAGGCTGGGAAGGACACGGGCTGGGGATAGTATTTTCCAGTCAGAGACACAAAGGAAGAAGACCCTTGCCTGAATATCCCATCCCCCAAGCGGTTATGGAGGAGGATGCTTCCCACTTCACAAGGAACCTCCCTTCAAAGTCCATCTCTATGGTCCTATCTCCTGCCCGCTCCCCCAAGCTGCTCTCCTCACCAGGCACCCGCTAGCTTCCCTCTCCCCTTCATATACATAACTAGCCTAACCCCCACCCTCTATCACCTTCTGTTCATGTCTACTTCAGCTCCTGATCTTTTTGAGGGCAGCTGGATTTGTGACTCTCCCTTTTCATTCCTTCTAGAGGAGTAGCCAGGTAAATGCTCTGTTAGGAGACATGAAGAGTCTGACCTCATGAACATTTGCATGACCCTGAAATCCAGGTTTGTGAACCCTTGACTAGAGGTATATTCTTCAGGGCAGGGATTGTCTTTCTTTTTGTGTCTTGTGCAGTGCTGAGCACATCAGGTGCATGTTACATCTCATAAATAATAACACCAAGGAGAGCTAAGCTTTACTTTCACAGTGAACCCTCCCCCCCCACCCCCAGCCACCATGTGCATTTCAACAGCCTCTGCAAGAGTTCTGCAGAGCTCCATGCTTTCTAGCTTCACTTTCAGCAAAAGCCAGAGGATGGCACCCAAACAAATGATGTGGTTTTGCATTTCTCATAAACATGTACGTTCACGGACTGTGTAGTCTCCTGGGATTAGAAGAGAAGGAAATGATTATGCAGGAAGCTAATTTCCAACTGTGGCAATTATTAGTTTTATTTTATTGTGGTAGTGAGTGGGTAAAATTTTCTAACAACACTTCTCTTTTCAGTGATGTAGTGCCTTTCATCCAAAGCTCCCATAGCACTTTACTGTTAGTGGTATTACCCTCATTGTGCAGATGAGAAGCCCAGACAAAGCATAGTTAATTAACTTGCCCATTGCCACTCAGCAAGTCAGTGACAGAGTAAGGACCAGCACTGACGTCTTCTGCCTCCCCACTCAGTGTTTTAACCACTGGATCACAGTGATACTGTTTCTTCATGAACCCGTACATAAAAAAGCTAAGAGAGATCAAGTGACTGGTTCATGACAACTGATGGATTTCCAGTAATTCTGAATGTTTATTTTCAATTACAGACATAATAAGGGTGTAGAACGTGTGTGGAAGGGATTTCAAAAGATGATGTTGGGTTTTTTTAAGTCAGCATTGGGGGAGTTATTTTTAATTTTGGAGAGGTAGAGGCTGCACAGAAAAAGCAAAATTCAAAATTGTATCATTGAGAGAATCTCTGCCTAGTTGCATTTCTGCTTTTCACTGAATGAAGCCAGCTAGCAAATTAGAATTACTTGGACAACATTTTAGAAGGCTTGCAGGACACCTGGCTCCTTCCTTTTCATCTGCATTCTGTGGAGATTTGCTGGCACTATTTTGGGTCCCAGACATTCTGGAATTCGTCTCAGTGACTAAGAAATGCTAAATTCTGGGAGATTTCGTTCCTTAGTGAGAAGGAGCCCAGACAGAGCTGTGAGTCAGAAGCAGCATAGCAGGTGGCAGCACAATGCACAGCTAACTGGGTGACTATGTGACTGCCTGAGGGTGGCTGTATTGACTCACTTGAAGGAATTAAGAACATGGGAGTGGGAGGAAGACATAAGCCTATCTGGGATAGGGGCCAGGTTTGGACTAGGAGATAGAGGCTGATTGGGGAGGAGGGCCAATATATGGATGCATCTGGGCCTGATTTAGGTTTAATCCATCCCTTGGGTGCTTTTCATAATTGCCACCCAAATGCTTTCTTTATGAGATAGAGGAAGAATCTAGGAAAATAATCAAATATTTTAAGATCTGAGTTTGCTAACCTGAAAGAAAAAAGGAATAGCAATAGTAAGAAATCATGATACTTCGAGAAATGAACTGTAGGTGACAGAGCATATCAGTCAATTAATCATATTCTGATAGTGTGTTTTCACCTGCTTACCTTTGATAAATCTACATTATAATATTAGGGCTGAACCTGCAAACAGTTACACATGTGAGTATTTGAGTAGTCCCGATGAGTTAACATGCAAGCATTTGCAGGACTGAGGTCTTATCAGAAGAAATTAAGTTGCTTATGTTCTAGCATTTTTGCTATTATGATGTGGCATCATTTGCAGTTGAAGTAATTTCCCTGCAGCTAATGATGCCCTTGAATGCACCTCAGAAAGATATTTACTCTTATGCCCACAAGGTTTGTTCTCTTTTACTGAATGCATCATAAGGAAAGAAACTATGAAAATTTCAGTTCATTCCAGTTATTCAGAAGTTTGAGATGTAGAAAAATACAGATGTCCTTCAGGTCTGATTTATATTTCTCTCATTAAATCATACCACCTGACTGCTTCAGTTCCTACAATGATTTATTCATCAAGTAGTGTCTTCAGGTGCTGTGGCTAGGCATTTGAAATTGGACAGTTTTTGTGTGTGCCAATCTATTGCCCCCTTTCCCTCCAGTACATACCAATGATCTCCTGCAGCAGCCAAGACACTATATATACTGTTTGCTCTTTGCTCAGAGAATGGCAGCATGCCGTGTAAATCAGGGTAGAAGAAGGTGTACGTGAATAATCTTTGGCTTCACATAGCTGTCAGGGATCTATAGATTTTTTTTGCATCAGGCTCCCACAGATCCCCTGTTTATGTGGGTACTAGAGGCCTTGTTCTTTCCACAGGTCTCAATCCCAACTCAGTGAAGGAATGATACAGAAGAGAAACCACTGTGAGACCTCACAACAATGTAGAAGTGTTTTATTTCCTTGGGATATTTTTTCACAGGAGGGAACAGTCTGTCTCTAATTTCCCAGTCTCACAAGTGGATGCTATAGGCAGCTTACTGCTCAGTTTAATTTAGTGAGATTTAGCAGAAAAGTTGACTGCATTTGTTTCACGGTTGGCCTATTTAACATCTGGAGAAAAAATATTCTGTTTTCATCAAGCGCTTTCATTTTGGAATATGCTTAAGCTGCTGTAGACTTATCCTTCTTGAAACCAAATCTAAAACCAGCTGACAATATTTTCCTTGATGTTTATCACAAATGCATTGACTCCAGTTCTGAGCTTTGGCTCAAAGCAGCTCACAAGGCAAGGAGGAAAAGTACTTCATGGTCCATTTATGGGATAACAGACACTGGGCTGGCTGGGGGATGATTTGAATGTTGGTGAAAGCTAGAGGAGCCAGAGGGCTGCTATAATTTACACTCAGCTGTAATGGCCCACAAGAAACTTTTGTTGCTGAAAATAGCCAGATCACAGCAGCACTTTTTTCATTCCCCTTTCGCTGGGGAAGCTCCTGGCATAGTCTTATGACTAGCATAATGGGGAGAGGGAGGCAGGGCTCTATTATCCTGGCAATCTGATTACACCAATGATATTCTCCAAGGGCCAGATCTGGCTAGTTCTTGGCCACAGGGGAAGCAGGAAGTAGGGGCACTGTTCCTTGTAAGACAGTTCAGTCATTCCAACATCATAAAAATATTGGTAAAACTTCTGCAAAGGTTTATATTTATTCATCATTAAAATTTACATTTTGAAGTTTGACCTAGTAAAGTAAAATGAAATTGTGGATTATATGTAAAAGTATTTTATCTTTTGCTTATATTCACGTAGACTTTACACGAGTCTGATTTTAATTTCTTGTGGGAGGATGCCAGCAGATTTTTTTTTTATTTTTAGCCTTATTGAGCCTTTTATATATACTATATTGGCTATACTATAGTTGAAACCATGTTAGCAACAAGTCGTTGACACTAGCACAATTCTACCACAGGGATTTGTTTCCTGAGCAACTTGCTAGCCAAACCAAGCTACAGAGTCTAAGATATAGAAACAAACACCCTAAAGAGGTTTACAGCATTGTTCTAAAACACAGTACAGCACAGTTTACATGAAATAGTTCCTGCTCATACTGGTACCATCTGCACTTGAATTTCAACCATGTAAATTCTCCCTCAGTGATTCAATTTTGTAGTGTAGAATGGACCTGCCTGTGTTTTCAGAGTGTCCAGGATGTCTGGGACATGTCAAAGTGTGCTGTAACCAGATTCCTCAACACAGATGCATGTAGGCCATAGATGAACGCAATACCTGGGAATCTGGATCTGTGAACAAGACCGCATGAAACATAATCTCTTGTCCCCATAATGTCATGAGCTGTCTATCCAGACAAATTTACTATGTAAGGAGATTGGGGTATAATACTTCAGTGACATTATAACAGGGTTTGATCTTGCCAATGTATATGAGACCATTCATGTCATTGATTCATGTTACTGCCCTAAAAAAATCAATGCTCTTTCTCTCTTTGTTTCTGATATTGTGTGTATCACATTTTCTTTTAAAATGTATATTAGGCAAAAGTAAATTTTATTTGTTTCTTCGGAGTATATAAATCCTAATTAAAAATAGAGGGGCAAGAGATAGCTTAATATCTTTTTGCAGGTTATAACTATGTTCAGTTGTGTGCTGTCATGAAAGAAGAACTCTTAGAGGCACTGATCCTTCCCCCTTCCACATCAGTGGGAGTCCACAGGGATGCAAGAGTCTGCTCCATCACAGGGGTTCTCAAACTGGAGGTCGCGATCCCTCAGGGGGTCTCAAGGTTATTACTTGGTTGGGTGACCAGACAGCAAGTGTGAAAAATCGGAACAGAGGGTGAGGGGTAATAGGAGCCTATATAAGACAAAGTCCCAAATATCGGGACTGTCCCTATAAAATTAGGACATCTAGTCACCCTATTAGATGGGAAGTCATGAGTTGTCAGCCTCCACTCCTGAACCCCGCTTCATCACCAGCATTCATAATAGTGTTAAATATTTTTTAAGTGTTTTTAATTTATAAGGGGAGGGACACACTCAGACATTTGCTGTGTGAGAGGGGTCACCAATACAAAAGTTTGAGAACCATTGCTCTAGCAGATCCTTATGCAAAATCAGGGTCAGGGCTAGTAGATTAATGTGTATCATGTATCAGTATTGATATTACTTCCTCATTATGAATCTTTCCCATACCATGAATAGTTACTGCCTTTTTATGTATTTACGTGGCTTTTCATATCATTAATCATTCCTGTAAATGTATTTTAGGCCAAAATAACTTCATATATAATTCAGACTTGTTGCAGATAAATAACTGGAGTGTTACTCCTTTCCCGCTGCTGGTTTACATTTCTGCCAGGATTGGAAAAGTACTCTGTAGTTTAAAGGCAGTATGGCAAGGCATTCTAAGGAACATATTAAAGGGAGATATGAAGTTTCTTGAATTTAAGATGCGGATCAGCACATATGTGCATTCATGTTCTCTGAGTTATATGTCATCTTATTCTGACTTCTTGATTTTTGATTAGTGCTTGGAATGTGAACTATTAAATGGGTACATCTCTGGGTTTAACATATCACTGACTACCTGTTTAATTAAGAATGAATGAATCAACTGAGCATTTAATTAGTAATTCTTTATTATTTCCATTTACTTGTATTTAAAGTACAGTTTATGTTGAAAAATGACAAGAGACATTACCCAAAAAATGCCAAGCAAAAAATGACATGATTGGCAAAATTTAGTGGACATTTTCTTCATTTAATACTGCACCATTTTGTGTTCCCAAAGTTGTTTTTCTGGGGAAAAAATCTGCAAATTTGCCACCTCACATATGAATTTGTTCCACAGTCTTTCTGACTTGTAACTTAAACTCTGTGAGGCCAGGCCATGTAAGGTCTCATTTTGTATCACTAACCTAGAGCTCAGTCCTTCAAGAGGCTGAACTCTCTGGTCCCAATCCAGCAGAGCCCTTAAGCATGCATTCAACTTTAAGTAGGAGTTGCTCCATTATCACATGCTTAATATTAAACAAGTGCTTAAAGGCTTTGCTGGATCAGGGCTACAGCACTCAGATTCTTGCAGGACTGAGCCCCTAATACACAGACCAGGTTGACCAAGCCTTATAAACCTTTGTGTCTGAACTGGGTTTCAAGAGAAGCTGAGCTGATCTATGGTTTTGGGTGGAAATCATCAAAATATGGTCAGTTATGCTGAGTTTTTGTTTAAGTGGAGTGGTTTATTTGAAGGCAGGGGTTTGGTGTCTGTGTCTATACAAAGTCTGATTGCAAAAGTTGCAGAGAGATCAGTAATAGAGACCACACCAGCATTTAAAAAAAAATCTATTTACTCAGATTCCATTCTGTGTGAAAGGTCACATTACAGAATACAAAATACAGCAGCCCTAGAAGTACAAACTGGTATTCCATACACAAGGGCATATACAGGTCCAGGCAGATAGAACAGAAACAGTTTGAGTATCCCAGTTGAGGCTTAATGACCAAGTTTCACCTGGCAGTACTTTGGACCACAACAAAAGATATCTGACCTTTTATTTTTCTTAGTAAACTCATGCTACATTCACACTTTGCTCTTTGATTGTAAACTTTACAGCAGTACACTAAAAACCATCATATTATCTGTACTTTTCCTTGACTTGTAAAAGTTGGATACATTACAAATAGTACTGGTAATAAAGTCCTCAGTATAATACTCACATTTTTCCATCTTTGGACCAATTTCAGCACCTTGTCATGTAGGTGAGCCATTATCTTGCAGCAGAATTTTACATGGGTATTGGGTGGTAACAGATACACAGAAAAACAGATTCCTGAATTACACACAGATACAGGGTCTAGGATATGATAGGTTGCATGCTAACAGAAGTGTACAATAGTGTATTGAACTTTAATACACAGATACATCTGTTAAAATAAAAAGTCATAAAAAACATGCCAACATAGTATCACTTCGCCATCTCACTCAGGGCCTGAGTTTACCTGCATTGGCATTAGCAAGTCCAAAAATTAAAGGTAATTGCACGTGGACATCCATTTTCCCTGCACAAGGGCTGATCTTACATGAGAGCTCAAAAATGTTCACAGGCCCGGAAGCATAGAAGAAAGATGTGTTATTTTGTTGCTGGTCCACAAGACATAAAATTACAAGGACAATAAAACACCCGATTCAGTATAAGAGCAATTTTACACATGCAATACCATAGGTATGTCTGTCCCTTCCACTTAGCATTCTCTTCTCTCCTTCACCTTGAAATGGCAGTTGTAATCTTCCAATCTCCTGCTTCAGTCTGATGGGACAAACTGTGCCATTTATTCACTGGGCTGAGTAGTGGACAATGTGGAACTGTACAGCCCCACATGTCTAAAAGAGCTGTAATTCCCTCCCTTAACAGTGAATATGGGGCTATGCAAGCTACATCATCTGCAAGGACAGTGCAACATGATCAACTAAATGCAGCCAGTCCATTCTCTGAGTCAGCACAGAACCCTACCTCCTACCTGTTCCATTTGGGATCCTTGCACCAAGAGAGACACACAAAATAGCCCCTGTACTCCTCTGAGCCAGTGGGAGCTGCAGGTGCTCCATGTCTCTCAGGATATTCACAAGTGTCTAAAGGCTAGATTTTAAAAAGTATTTATTTAGGCACCTACAGATGCAGATAGGCGCCTAATGGGAATTTCAAAGCACCGAGACCCCTAACTCCCATTGGGAGTTGTGCAGGACTGAGCTCTCAGTGGGAATTGGAGCTAGGAGCTTTTGAAAATCCCACTAAGTGCCTATCTGCATCTTTAAGTGCCTAAATACATTTAAAAATTCATCTCCAAGTGACTGAGGAGCCTATGTCCCATTGAATTTTCAGAATCCTACTTACAGAACAAGAGAAATATTGCACTGGAACAGTACAAGTACTTCTACATAACATCAGATGTAATTACTACATTCTACTAGTCTCTCATCACTATGTATTGTGACAATTATCAATTGAGCATGTAATTAACATAAAGTACTTCAATCAATGTCACTGGCCTACTATGGCAGCTCAGGTACAACTAATAATCTTGTGCTTTGGATGTGAAAATAAAAGTATGTGATGCATGAAATGGAAGCAGCTGAGCGTATTTTATTAGATAAGTAAATGTGATGCTTATTTCAAAGAGTGAGATATCAAACCCCATCATTACCAAGACTATATCAAGGGACTGAGCGTGCAAACCTAATACAGACAAACCACACATATTGAATTATATAGCAGTTTTGCCTGAGCTATGGCTGTAGGATTGGGCTGTTAAAGTAATGGTGAGATGAGACCACCACAAGCAGTAGAGGAATGCCAGAAAAGTCGATTCCTCAATCTCAGCCACTCAACGAGGGTGAGAGAAAGACTGAAGATGTTACATAAGCCATGCACTAATGGAAAACGTGAAAGTAAAGGGAAGAAAGCTCCACCTAAAAAGTCTGTGGCATCACTAACACAGGTGCAGTGGGGGGAAAGCTAGTCTTCTGATAAAAGCTCAGGAAAAGGAGTCAGGGAATGAGTGTCCCCTACCATATGCTCACTGTATGACCATGGGGAAATAATTTGTGCCTCAGTTTCCCCAGCCATGAACTAGTCAGCAGAGGGCATTGGGAAGGTTAACTAATTCAGAGCAAAAGCTGCCATCTCTCCACAGGCAGAAGAGTCTCAGATGCTGTTGAACCCTGCAGTTGTGCTGTGTGTACAGGTTTTGGAAGTTCATATGGGTTGGAAACTGTGTGTGTCAAAGCCCTGTTCAGTGTAGACTGGCTGTGTTTCTGTGCTCAGTTTCTTGGGTATAGGATCATTGGGTCACTGACCAAATCCTTCCCCCGCCTCCACACACATCTGGAGTGGGCTGCAAGAGCTGCGGAGACTACTCTGTTCCTGAGACTGGGAAGTGGACCTCGGGGCAGGTTCTCTGGGAGAGGATTACTCCTCTCTGCTCCCTCAAAGATCATCAGTTCCCAGCCCAGTTACTCTGGGTGGGTGCTAAGAAGAGGATTTCCCCCCTGAACATTCATAAAAGGCTTTGAGCAGCTCAGATGAAAAATGCTATAGAAATTAATGCAAATAATTATTATATGGAAGTTCCAATGTAATTATGTTGCTAACGCTGTTCCAGTTCTCACATTTGTCATTCCAGCTTCATGATATTTCCACACATTATACTGTAGGTAAATCTGGCTTTTTCCTTAGATACTGATGTTACACTGTAATCACTTCATTTTACAAACACTTACTACAGTGGGGCCCTCTTATATTGAAACTATTTCTCACTGAACCAACTTCATTCTGAGTAGAGGTTCACTACAACCAGAACTGGAATTTGCACATTACAATGGGAGGCAATTTTGATCTTCCATTCTTCTTCCCTAGAAAGGTGTTTTCACTATATGTGAGTTCACTAAAAAAAGACTCCACTGTATTTGATACAGCCTCTCATACTGGTCTCCTGTACATTATTGACCCATTTTCAGCATGGAGAAATGCAATGAGTTTTCTCTCTTGGTTTTTGTCTTCATTTGAGATGCTTGATCTTTCTCACCATAAGTCAAATAAGTTATACATTTTTAACACTGAGGGTAATTAACCATTGGAACAATTTACTAAGGGTCATGGTGGATTCTCCATCACAGGCAATTTTTATATCAAGATTGAATGTTTTTCTAAAAGATATGCTCTAGAAGTGGTTCTCAAACGTTTTTCATTTGCAGACTCCTAAAAATTTTTGAATGGAGGTACGGACCTTTTGGAAATCTATTGTCTGTATATATAATTGAATTTTGTCCAGTCAGTTTTCAGTCTTAGTCTTTTGCTGACCCCTTAAGACATGGTCTGCAGACCACAGGTTGAGAACCACTACTCTAGGAATTATTTTGGGGAAATTCTATGGCTATGTTATACAGGAGGGCAGACTAAATGCTCACAGTGGCCCTTTCTGGCCTTGGAATTGCTGAATCTCTGAAAAGTCAAAGAATTTTCTCCAGTGCTGCTGCTAATCCATCAATTCATATATTTCTAGCAGGGAGTTCCCTAAATCTGATTGCACCACTTCCTCTTCACCCTAAAGACCTCTAAAGTCCCAAAGAGTTTCCTCTTCTGTTTTAACCTGTAACATACACAGATTTACCTCTACTGTATTCCATTATCATGGTCATCTGATACATCTCTGTAATGCTTGTATACAAAAATAATTTACAGTATCAACTGTTAATCTGTAATAAAATAAAATAAGCAACTAAATTTACAGGGCCATAACCTGCACTGTGCAGCTGAGGAGAGAATGAGCAAAGATGACTTTAAACTATCTTTCTTCTTCTCTAATCCTGGGGCCAGCTGGGTTCAGCCTGCAGTGTAGGTTAGAAAAGCCTCAGGACCATAGCTCTGTGCCACTTGGAGATACACCTGCAATGGGGGAATCCCCAGCTAGCTGATTAAGCTGCCTTTCTTCCTGGTGTGAAAAGCAAGTGGAACAGACCAATGTATTCCACGTGTATAATGTGTACCTCTAAATAATAATAATCTAGCCTTTTTGTTTTCTTCAACAGCAGCCTTATCATGTACATTTCAAGAAAGAAATGCAATTTGCATGAGAAGGATGGATAAACAGTTTAATAAAATGCCAAGCTTCCCATGCTATTTCACTGCATTCTCTTTTCCTGCTTGAATTCCACATACATTTTAACACAAGTAGCACTTACCTACTTTATGAACTGTACACAGTATATCTTAGAAATGAACACAAACTTTTTGACTGATGCTAATCTGTACATATTGTATTACAGGTCTGGGGAGTGAAACACACTTCCTTTGCTGCTCTATCTGCCAGGCACCTCCAATACTACACTGACATCAATGGAGTGATGAAAGGGCAGCAAATGACTTATAGAACCAGTAGAGAAAAGGGTTAATGTATTATTATGAAGCATCAAAACAAGCATCTCCAATACAGGAAGATTCCAGCACCTCTTTTTTGTGAAAGTTGCTCTGTCTCATGTTAAAAAATTTGCAGATTTGGTTTTATTTGCAAAATTCATTTCCATTCAGAGAAGCAGAAAATGTTTCCACTGAGGACAATTCCTTTATAAATATCAAAATAACATAAAATATCTACTACTTTGAATGGGTTCACACTTTTTCTGTCCCTGTCCTAATATAATCCATCATCTCATTTGCTTTTTTAATCACTGGTATGGATTGAGCAAGCATCTTAATTGAGTGGTTTACAATGACCATAGATCTTTCTCCTGAGAGATTACAACCAATTCTAAACTCACAGGCATTTGCACAAGTAGTTTAAATTGTTGTCCATTGTACTACATGTTGTTTACTTCAGACTGCCTCAAATCCATTGGACAGCTTCCTCTTCAAGAATTTCACAAATAAATGATTAAATTTAGCAGTCTCTAACATAGCATCATCACTAGTCTTTGCATGTTGATTTTATACATCTATTGAAGTTATCATTTTATGCAGAGGTGGCTCTAGCTTTTTTGCCGCCGTAAGCACGGCAGGCAGGCTGCCTTCAGTGGCACACCTGAGAGAGGTCCCCGGTCCAGTGGCTTCGGCAGCTTGCCTGCGGGAGGTCCCTAGTTCCACAGCTTCAGCACACCCGCCGCCAAATTACTGCTGAATCCGCGGGACCGGCGGACCTCCTGCAGGCAAGCCGCTGATGGCTGCCTGACTGCTGCCCTTGCAGGGACCAGCAGGGCGCCCCCCATGGCTTGCTGCTTCAGGCACGTGCTTGGAGTGCTGATGCCTGGAGCCTCAGATTTTATGCCTTTCTTTCCTCCTGGATGCCATGCTTGCTTCTGGAAATATATTAATTACCTATTATCTAATAAAATAATAATAATCCCAGATTTGTATTTTCCTCTAATCTGAGAGAGAGTAGAGTCCAGTGGCTATAGCATAACCATCTGAAGGCAGAAGTTCTAGATTCTGTTCTTGGCTCTGCCCCTGAATTGCTGAATATCCCTCAGTATGTCATTAATCTTCTCTGAGACTCAATTTCCTCACCTGTAAAATGGGGTTAATAACCCTGATCCTAGTAATTCCATAACCTGCTCCTTGTGATAAGGACTTTGCAATAGGAGGTGCCATCTTCTGGGTGTGACGTAAAACTAAGGTCTTCACTGCTTATGGTCCACGATGATCCCATGGAACTTTTCACAAAAACATGGGTTTATACACACACCATTAAAGATAGTCAGGTCCAAATAATGACTTTTACTGTTTACTGATTTTCTGCAAAAATACAACCATTTTCCAAGTAAAATTAAAATGGATGTTTCCCACCCTAATATATGTATATTCCTTGTACCCCTTTTCCCATTGCCATAAAGCGAGCATTGCTATACCAGGAGAAAATGGGATGGCAGAAGCTTTCTAGGTCGCAAATGTGGCATCAATATTATTATTAACATGCTATACATACTTAGATGGTGCTCATTAGCATGGTACATATGTGAGCCAAGCAGCTTCTCATGTACCATACTGTGAAACCTAAGATTCTGGGCAATGTCAGTGGCTGCTGCTTTCCAGGGCAGGAAAAACTCAGACCTTCTTCTGGGCTTTTTCTAGATACCAACCTGAACTCTTAGCAGAATGTGACTCAGATATCAAAATGATCTAGGGCAGTACATTTTTTTAAAATTAGTGTAATTGGAACAGACTTTCAAATTCTCACTTGGCCAAATTCAGACCCTGTATAAGCTACGCCGAATAAAACCAAGTTGCTGTCACACTTGGTCAGAATTTGCCTTCTCTACTCATTTGATCTTAGAAACAACCCCATGAAATGGAGGTGTAATGTGAATACATGCCTGATAGCTGATGGCAGAGAGTTCCCTCTGTCTGCTGAGTTCCACCTTGACTTCTTATATCTAGCCATACTTTTTTGGTGAATTTTGTGCAGTGTTCAGTTGGCATTAAGTCTATTACAGCTCCTTTAGGTGGACTCTCTGGGACCACCTATGAAACACGCATCCAAACAAACATGAGGGCAAACCTGCCCAGCTGCTTGTCCGCGGTTTGCTACTTTGGATGTTCTTGTTGGTAAGTACTGTATCACCAACTCATTAGCCCTGCATATGTAGGAAAAGTCATATTAGAGTCTCCTAATCTATAAAGTGGTAAGAAATTATAGTATTTCCAAAAAGTAAGGAGCCAGTTCTTCAGATGGTATATACTGACAGAGTTCCAAAAATTTCAAAGGAGCTATGCCAATTTACACCACCTGAGGATCTGGCCCAAGATAGCCACATTTTTGCATCTCCCACCCCTGAAACATGCCTACTAACTGCCAAAGCTTGTGATTACAAAGAGGTTTTAGAACAGGAAGAGAGATTAGTTTACTTACGTAGTCCTTACCAACTTTTCAAGAGAAATGGAGGGAGTAAAAGGATTACTTAGATTCTTAAGTTTACTGAAGCATGAGAACTACATGCTCCAGTGTGATTACACAAAAGAGCAAAGGAACAAAGAACTACTTTTCTATATACTGCAAACAGAAGAAACATGGAGATAAATCCTGAAGTTCTTATCCAGACAAAAATCCTATTTAAGCCAAGTTCCTGAATAACTGGCATCAGAAAAGTATACAGCACTAATGCAGAGCTTGTATAAACATCCAAAGCTTTAAAAATAAGAGGGATGTTCCACTCATTACAAATTTTACTAACAATTATAAGTATATATGAATCATTTCATCCACTAACAAATTGCATCTACTTCAAGGCATATTAGCATATTGTTACAGCACACAGCAAAGCAACACTAAATCTCAGTCATCATTTTTTCTCCAAGAACTATATTCTTTTCATTTTGTGCATGCTGACACGGTAAAGAAACAGAGAACAGAAAATAACTGTCTTTCAACTCCGTAGGAGGGATTAGTAATCTGATATCAAACTGAACCTTATTTCTTATTATTTGCAATCCTGATAGCTGTCACATTTATTGGTAAAAGTTCAAAAACGATCACAATTGAATGCTTTCCACATCTTATTGCAGATCACATAGAGATTGTGTATACTCTTCCTTGAAATTCTTGTCAATTTCCCTTATTTTCCCTGCAGTGGCACTCCTCCCAAGTTCCTTTCTTCTAAATGAATACAGTTCATCACTATACATTTAAGGCACATGCAGAAATAAAAATAAAAGCACTACCTATAATAGAATTATCACAAAAAGCATTAATTTGAGCACATTATTTCTAATTTGCTTTTGAGTGTTATATATTGTCTCTATCATACACATTCATCCATACTCCATACACCATGAATCTTACTGAAAAGGAGTACAAATATCCAAATATAATGTTGATTTTAAAAGTTCTAACCAGAATAAATAAAGCCATCTTTTAATTGCCTCATTATCTTGAGGATATTAAATACACACACAGCAATAACAATTCAACAGGTACATCAGTCTTGCAAAATTCCATTCACTCACTCCAGTTGGGAAACTATGCTAAATAGACATAAAATGTTGTTAATTTTTCCGTGTCATTGATCATTGTAGAGGGTGAGCAAATACATTTTGTGCTTAGGCTGGTAAATTTTGCAAGGCTAAATTATTGTCTTTGTACAGATTCTCACTGCAGGCTAAGGCAAAAGTTTTTAAAATGTTATAATCGGTTCTTATAAAAAAAAAGAGTACAATTTTTTCTCAGAATAAATATAGATTCAGTACCATATGTTGCAATTCAGAGAAAACTCCAGTGAATGCAAAAGCAATCTTGCTCCCATAATAACTGGCAGGTATAAACACTGTTCTATCCTCCTTTTTCTAGCAATTAGAAGTTGCTTGAAAATTAAATTACAGCTAATATTTCTCCCCAATGAGGCTGGCTACCATGTTGTGCAAATGCTCTTGCTGCACTCTGACAAGCAAGTGGCTAGAGTCCCCAGAGGAGACTAGCTGCCAGCATGAAAATAATTAAACAGCAATATACAATGGGCCTCTTTTCTGTGAAAATAAACAGGTGCAAAACCAAACTATTGCACTGTATATAATGACCACTGAGCCCTCGGATGAAGATTCATTTTAAAACACAGCAATCAGCTGGCGGTGCAATTCATTGCCCTTTATAAGCACATTTTAACCATTTAAAATAAATACTCCATTAAACAACTTCCTCATTTCTCTGATGGTTCTCCATCTGCATTGACCTCTTCTCTTCGGAACCACAGAAAAGCCGACTTTGCTGTGCCATCACCGCTCTGTTGTGAAAAGCAAATGAAGATAGCCCAGAGAAAGCCACAGAGCCCAGTGTAAGCTGTTCTCAGGTAAACAGGGACCAGAACGAAGTTTGAAAGCTGTGTTGGAAAGACAGTTCATTGTTAGGACCTGATCCTGCATTCCTTACACACCCAAAAATTCCATTGACTTCAGTGGGAGCATTGGGTGGGCACAAGATAGGATAGGACTAAGGATAGGATATGTTAAGTCCATAAATGGCTATTAGCCAGGATGGGTAAGGAATGGTGTCCCTAGTCTCTGTTTGTCAGAGGATGGAGATGGATGACAGGAAAGAGATCACTTGATCATTGCCTGTTAGGTTCACTCCCTCTGGGGCACCTGGCATTGGCCACTGTTGGTAGACAGATACTGGGCTAGATAGACCTGTGGTCCGACCCGGTATGGCCATTCTTATGTTCTTATGACTGTATGGCTAAGAAAGGGTTATTGAGTTAGCACTGATGTTAACTTGAAACTCACCTGCACAAAAGGCCAGTACATCAGCCCAGTCTGAAATGAAAGTGATGGACTAATTACTATTATGTAATTCAGTTACAATGATTTATTTCAAGTATTCCTTTTTATTGACAGTATTTAACAAGGACTAGGAAATACCTCAACAAAGTTAATAAAAGGTGTTCAATTTCAAATTAGGTGGTTCAAATAAGAGGTAGTAATATTAGAACTGCAAATAACCCCCATCAGCTGCTACCCTAAGAATGTCTAAGACAGGGGTAGGCAACCTATAGTATGCGTGCCAAAGGCAGCATGCAAGCTGATTTTCAGTGGCACTCGCTCTGCCCGGGTCCTGGCCACTAGTCTGGGGGGATCTGCATTTTAATTTAATTTAAAATTAAGCTTCTTAAACATTTTAAAAACCTTATTTACTTTACAGACAACAATAGTTTACTTATATATTATAGACTTATAGAAAGAGACCTTCTCAAAACGTTTAAATGTATTACTGTACCGGCACGCAAAACCTTAAATCAGAGTGAATAAATGAAGGCTCGGCACACCACTTCCGAAAGGCTGACGACCCCTGATCTAAGAGATTATTCTGCCTTGGTTTATATACAAAAATCTGACAATGCGAACTTCAAAATCATGTGATCTCTCATATATAAGCACATTTACCAGATGGTTGAACAAATGTTTAAATGAGTGAATGTTTATTTCAGCTGTGAATGAAAAATACCACTGAAATTTATATTTATTTCACACTTGCAATGCTCCTTCTACTTGCTCATATACTGTAAACCCCTTTCTCAGAGCTGAACTGATTAATTTTCTCAGAGTAAACAAGATCAGCAAAAGGACACTGTGAAACCAAATGTTCTTCTTCGAGTGCTTGCTCATATCCATTCCAGTTAGGTGTGCGCGCGCCGCGTGCACGTTCGTCGAAAGATTTTTACCCTAGCAACACTCGGTGGGTCGGCAAGGCGCCCCCTGGAGTGGCGCCACTATGGTGCCGGATATATACCCCTGCCGACCCAGCCGTCCTTCAGTTCCTTCTTACTGCCCGTGTCAGTCATTGGAATAGTGGAGCGCAGCTTAGCTGACCTCCGCTTCCCTAGCTACTCGCTGGGAGGGACATGGTCCTCCTCCTTTTGTCAGGAGGCCATCCATCTCTGGGACTTTTGCATAGCCCACTCGATAAATCTGGTAGCGTCCTTTCTCCTTGGCGCTTCGACTCAGCAGGTCTTTCCTGTCTCATGAGTGCTCGCCCTGCCTGATGTGATGCATTCTGTTGCCAGAAGTGGGGATTTTTCCCCACATATGGACCTGTTCGCTTACCGCAAGAACAGGAAATGTCCGAGGTTCTGCTCCTTCCCAGGTCTCTTCCCGGGACCGATCTTGGACGCTGTCCTCATGCCGTGGAAGGGCCAACACCTTTATGCCTTCCCACCGTTCCCCTGGCTCATTGGGTCCTGCTCACACTTCGCAGGGGCAGGGCGCGCATCATCATGATCACTCCAGCGTGGTCCAGGCAGCACTAATAAGCCACGTTGCTCGGCCTGTCAATAGCCTACCCAATTACCCTGCCACTCCACCCAGACCTCATACCTCAGGACCGCGGCAGACTTCGCTGCCTGGACCTGCAGTTTCTTCACCTCACGGTGTGGCTCCTACGTGACTATCAGGGTGGCAGGATGCCTTCCACCTGGTCAACGTACCTGGCCAGGTGGAAGCGTCTCTCCTACAGGTGCGAAACGCTTAAATCTTACTCCTGCTGGGGTCTCGATCCCCTCTATTTTGGACTACCCTCCGGCCTGCAACAGCAGGGCCTAGCGGTGTTCGCCGAAGGTACACTTGGCAGCCATCTCTACCTTCCATCCAGGCTAAGGTGGTCGTTCTGTGTTCTCACACTCTATGGTTTCGGGGTTCCTCAAGGGCTTGGAGCGCATACACCCTTAGGTACGCCGCCCAGCCCCAACCTGGGACCTCAACCTGGGTTTAACCAGACTTATGTCTCCTCCATTCGACCCGTTAGCGACCTGCTCGCTGCTATACCTGTCTTGGAAGACAGCTTTCCTCGTAGCCATTACATCGGCCAGACGAGTCTTCGAGCTCAGGGCTCTTATGGTGGTTCCACCATACTTTATGTTTACAAAGACAAGGTGCAGTTATGTCCACACCCGGCTTTCCTCCCTAAGGTGGTTTCGGCCTTTCATGTTACCACACTCAACGTGACGGGGACAACAATTGCACTCCCTGGACATCTGTAGAGCGCTCGCTTTTATGTTGAGCGGACAAAACCATTTTGTAACACGCCCCAACTCTCGGTCGCAGTAGCAGTCCAAAGGAAAGGCCTACCTGTTTCCTCTCAGTGGATCTCATCTTGGGTGATGACGTGCACCTGCACTTGTTATGATTTGGCTCACATTTCCCCAAGCCACATCACCATGCGTTCTACCAGGGCTCAGGCTTCATCTGCCGCCTTGCTAACTCGTGTACCTACCCACGAGATCTATCGCGCAGCTCCATGGTCCTCGGTCCATACCCTTGCTTCGCATTATGCTCTGGTTCAACAGTCAAGAGATACTGCAGCCTTTGGCTCAGCAGTTTTACATTCTGCCATATTTCACTCCGACCCCACCGCCTACATAAGGCTTGGGAATCACCTAACTGGAATGGATATGAGCAAGCACTCGAAGAAGAAAAGACGGTTATTCACCTTCGTAACTGTTGTTCTTCGAGATGTGTGGCTCATATCCATTCCAAACCCGCCCTCCTTCCCCTCTGTCGGAGTAGTCGGCAAGAAGGAACTCAAGGGTGACTGGGTCGGCAGGGGTATATATCCGGCACCATAGCGGCGCCACTCCAGGGGGCGCCCTGCCGACCCACCGAGTGTTGCTATGGTAAAAATCTTCCGATGAACGTGCCCGCAGCGCACGCACACCTAACTGGAATGGATATGAGCAACACATCTCGAAGAACAACAGTTACAAAGGTGAGTAACCGTCTTTTCTTACAAAGATATAGTGGGCACTGGTTATACGAACACCCTCCATGGTGACAAAAATGCCCTTTTATTCTCATAGTATAATAGTTCCATGATAAGAAGTGAAATGCTGACTTTGTTGCAATGTTTATCTTGCAAATTTTTTTCTCATGATATATTTTTCTTCCAAAGCCTGAAAAATCTTCAAAGTCCCTGATTTGGTCAGTTTTAGGATTTGTGCTGACTTTAACCAACACTTGTTAGTGTCACCGATCTAAATTGGACATCAGTAGTCTTAAAAGTGTTCTTAAAAGAAGGGAAAATAGTCAGTGAAAAGTACAGAGTGAAACTGATAACTAAAAAAGATGTCTTCATAACTAATGTTATTAACAGGTGTTCAAGAAAGTGGTGCCAACTGTACAACTAACTATTTATTGGTGGTTATTTCTCAAGATAAATGGTATTACAGCCCTTGAGTATAATTGTCTTTATTACATTGTGGATACTGTAATTGACACGGATTCCGATGCATTTGTAAACACATATGCTCTACAATTTAAGGATGGAATCAGTTTGTCCAACTGGAGATGGTAGTGGTATCTGGTTACGTATAATTCAGTGTTAGTGCAGCTCTGCATGGAGCCCTCTGCACAGAATCCCAAAACAGAAGTGAGAGGAACCAGAATTAAAACAGAAACAATGTTGGAGGCTAGCATCCTATTTTGATTTAACTGTAGCATTCAATAACATTAATTGTTTTGCTTAACAGGGAGATTAATCAACTATTTGCCTCACCTTATATGTATTCCAGAATTTCTTTTTACAGTCGGAAAAAATGTTCTCTTTCCCCTGAAGTATACTCATGCCTGCTAGCAAAACATTTGAGACAATCAGAAAGATTGCAAAAAGGGCCAACATTTATTTATTGCATCAGAATTTTCATATTCTGTCACAATGTTACAAGTCTTTTTGAAAGAAAGAAAAGTTAGAGGGATAATAAAGAGCAAATGTTCTGCATGGCTGCTTTACCTGCTATATCACATCTCCTGATCTGATTCTCTTAATCTTCAGTGGTGATACCAAAGAGGTGATCCAAACTAAATCTACTATGCTGCATCTACAGTGACAAAAATGGGGTGGATAATTCAACAATGGTAGCAGCAGTAGAAACTGTGGTGTAGACAGGGCTCTGCATTTTGCTCAGGATTAGCTGACTAAGTGGTCAAAATGCCATTTTTTGCCATCATAAACAGCACCTTTGATTAACTCCAAAGTGTAGATCTGAAGAGTAGAGTTGCTCTAAAATGTACTTGTTTAATATACTGTGGACAGCAGTTTGAAATTTATACACACACTAGCTGATCTACTGCCCATTAGGCTCCTAAGAATATACACATGGGAGCTTTGTCATTACACAAAAGGAGCCTGATCCAGAGGAGAGCTGGGCACGTGCAACAATGGTTGGAAGTCAGAAGTTAGACAAATGCAAGCATTGGACAGTAAAGAGACTCAACCCCTGGAACAAATTACCATGAATAGAGTTTGGGAGTGTTGGATGTCTTTCTAAAAGATGTGCTCTAATCCAACCAGAAGTTATAGCCTGCATTATGCTGGAGGTTAAATTATATGATTATAATGATCCCTTCTGATCTTAAAATCTACAAATCTATGAATATACACATACTGTAGCCAATGGGAGTTGAAGATGGTCAGCACAACTCAGGATTGGCCCACTATAATGGATATTTGTATGCCATGGTGTGCCTGGTAGGTAGTGTCTCACTGTACCACTCATTGCACCTATCTGTTCACAATGGCGACTAGGCAGATAGCATTTGTTGACAGTCACATCTGTACTAGGTATGAGCGTCTGTCCTCCCTTCATTTCCTTCCAATCATACCCTGAATGATCTCTGTCTGACCATAAAATGAGAATCTCATGATACTTACAATGGTAAAAGAGTCTAACTACTGAGGTCTTGTCTACATAGAAAAAAGCCCAAAAATAGCTATTGCTCACAAGCTCCGTGTGTGTAGACTCTTATTCTGCACTAAGAGTGCCTTTGTGTAGTTTAGGTAATCATTTTAGATCAAGATAATTCAGAATAAGGCTCACTTATTCTGGAACAAGAGCATCCACACATAGAGCTAATCAATAATAGCTAGTCCATTCTAAATTCACATGCCCACCTTATTCTGGATGAACTTTCATGATTAGACAAGCTCTTAGCTCTTATCCCACAAATGGTTTAAATTAAATGATAGTTTCATTTTACACTAGTCTTTTCTATAATGGTTTCTTACATTATTTCTCTTTCTACTCATCTCACTCATTTTTTAAAGTGTTCACATTCATTAGCTTTGTTAAGATTACATATTATCATCACCATCTCTAACAGCAGTGTTCCACTACTGGTGTATATTCCTAATACTGGATCTGGCATAGTTCAGTTTCTAACATGTTGTGTAATGCTGATATTTGCTATTAAACAGCAGTTGTGTTCAGTTAGGAGGTAGCCGATGTAGAATTGTGAGTAAAGTAACACAGACTAGTTTCATCAGATATAGTTGGTACAAGCAGTCTGTAAAGGGCTTCAGATCATTTGGGATTAATTAAAGGTGATAGGCCTGAATTACCACTTTTGCACTAGTGTAATTCATTGAAATCATTGATGTAATTCAGGCAAAACACAAATCATGCTGAAGTGAATCTAGCCCACTATATAAATGTTCACTATGTAGCTGGTATTAATAATTAATTGAATTCATTCTAAAAAATACCAGAACTGCTTTCCCAACTATGGGTATAATGTGTGAGGTGCTGTGTGCACATCCTGAAAACCAAGGCTGGCCAAAAATTTAGCCCTTACTGCTAGCACACTGTGAGACATGGCCTTGTTCTTTAAAAGTTTTGTTTAAAAGACTCATGGTGCAGTAAAGCACATGGAATGCAAATATCCCACCAGGGAGACTGAAGACGCTTGGATGAATCCGAGGACAAAGGTCACATTGGCATATGGTGCAAGGAGCACAACCATTCCTTGCTGCTGGGGCTGGGTATGGGCTCAACCAACCCCTTTGGGAGAGGACACAGCGATTTGAACCATGGGATGACGGTGCAGGGGGCGCTGACATGGTGTTGAGATGCAAGAGGGAGCACAATCTCAGGCATGGATAGGGGGTCTTGGGGGCCCATCAGTGGAAAGGGGTGCAGAAGGTGCAGGAAGCTCAACTATAGGGAGAGACTGAAGAGTGTTCCGCAGTGATGGGGGGTTGCAGGCGGCTTGGCTATGGTGAGAGGGCCCAGGGTGCTGGACCATGGGGCGGAAGCATGGGGACTGAGACACGGAGAGGGTGCTCGGAGGGCTCGGCCACAGCGGACTCAACCATGGAGAGGAGGCTCAGCCGCAGGGAGAGGGTGCAGAGGGCTCCGCCTCGGGGAGATGGCGCAGGGAGCTCAGCCACGGGGAGAGGACTTGGGGGACTGAACCACGGGGGGGGGGTGCAGGGCATTGGACTACTGGGAAGGAGCATGGGGGGGCTCAGCCATGGGGAGGTGGTGCGGAGGACTGAGCCACGGAGAGAGGGCGCAGGGAGTTCAGCCATGGGAAGGGGGCGGAGGGAGCTCAGTCATGGGGAGAGGGCACATGGACCTCGGCCATGGGGACAGAGTGCAGGGGGCTCAGCCATGGGGAGTGGCGCGGGGGACTCGGACACGGGGACGGGGCACAGGGAGCTCGGCCATGGAGACGGGTTCAGGGGGCTCGGCCCCGGGGAGGGGGAGCAGAAGGCGCTCAGCCCTGGGGAGGGGGCGCAGGGAGCTCGGCCCCGGGGAGGGGGCGCAGGAGGCGCTCGGCCGTGCGGAGGGGGTGCAGGAAGCTCAGCCATGGGGAGGGGTTCGGGGGGCTCGGCGCCGGGGAGGGGGCGCAGGAGGCGCTCGGCCGTGGGGAGAGGACTCCGGGGGCTGAGCCACGGGAGGGTGCCGGGGCCTCAGGCCCGCTCCCGGCCGCACTCACCCGTGTAGAAGGCCAGGATGGCGACAGGCGCCCCCACCAGCTGGTCGCACAGCACCTTGGCCAGCACCGCGCCGGGCGCGCGGCCGGGCAGCGCCCGCTCCAGCCCCCGCAGCCACACGTAGTTGAAGTTGCCATGGAAGCTGAGGGCCACCAGCGCCACGTGCCGGGTCTGCGCCCAGTCGGGCTCCTGCCCCGGGCGCCGCCGCAGCAGCTGCTGAGTCGCGTCCCCGGCCGAGAAGAGGCTGCCGTAGAGCAGCACGTTGCAGAGCCAGGGGAACCGGCGCACCCCGCTCCGGAGCAGCGGCCCGGCCATAGGCTCCCGACCTTCTGTGCCGGCTTCCACCCGCCCCCGGGCCAGAGCGCACAACGCCGCGTTGTGCTGCCTTTTCCGCCCCGCCTCTTGGCTGCCGGAGCCGCCCAGCCCCGAGCCTCTCGCCCGCTCTCCTGCCAGCCCTGCCTTGCACCCGCCTCTAGCCTGCCCCTCTCCTTCCAGTACTGCCCCGCCTTACCCCAGCCCTCTCGTTCCCCACTCAGACCTGCCTCTGGCCTTGCCTTGCCCCAGCTCTCCCTCCATACCTGCTCCGAGTCCTGTCACTCCCTCCCGCTGCAGGAACTTCCCCCGCTCCGACCTGCCTCTCCTCCTGTGAAACCTTTGTCTTCTTCTCAGAGAGCCCCCCACATTTCTCCTGACCCATCGCATCTGCTCCTCCATAGACTGCCCCACTTCATAAACCCAGCAGAAGACCTACTCCCCATTGCTCTCAAACTTCTTGGACCCTGTTAACACAATAACAGCGGTACTGGATCAGACCACCTAGCACAGTATCCTCCAGCAGACGCATCAGAGGGTGCAGTAAGAACCCTCTTGTAGATATAGGTGGTGGGTAGATCATTTCACAGATGTCTCATCCTCACCTCTCATAGTTGGAGATTTGCTTAAGCCTTGAAACACAAGGTTTAATATCCCGTCCACATATTTTATTGGTATTAAGCTTTATTGTTTTATTAAACTTACATCATCCCAAGTTTTTCCTGAGCCAAAGTCATGTCTATTTGTACAACAGACTCCTATGCACAGTTGTATTGAAACTGTGCGCAGAGCTGTGCCCCCACAAAGAATTTTAAATGCATATTGTGAATCTAGTGCTGGGGAAAGGTGCTGGATTGACATCCTAGGGAACTATTTCCAGCAGGAAGGTGGCAGTTCAGGCTCTGTGTTCAATCAGTCTGTGACAGCTCTACTAACAGCTGTGGTGGTGGGTTTTGCAATGTGATCACTTGACCAATGAGAAGTATATTAAGGGTATGTCTACGCTATGAAATTAGGTTAAATTTATAGAAGTCGATTTTTTCGACATTGATTTTATACAGTTGATTGTGTGTGTCCCTACTCCAAGACCATTAACTCAGCGGAGTGCGTCCACCGTACCGAGGCTAGCACTGACTTCTGGAGTGATGCAGTGTGGTAGCTATCCCACTGTTCCCGCAGTCTCTGCTGCCCATTGGAATTCTGGGTTAAGCTCCCAATGTCTAATGGGTCAAAAACATTGTCGCGGGTGGTTCTGGGCACATGTCGTCAGCCCCCCCCCCATGAAAGCAACAGCAGACAATCGTTTTGAGCCTTAGTTCCTGGGTTACCTGTGTAGACGCCATACCAGAGCAAGCATGGAGCGTGCTCAGCTCGCCATCACCATATGTCTCCTGGGTGCCGGCAGACGTGGGACTGCATTGCTACACAGCAGCAGTTCATTGCCTTTTGGCAGCAGATAGTGCATTATGACTGGTAGCTGTTGTAATGGGTGCTTTTTTAGCCAATCTCGGTGAGTCTGGTCGGGGTGCCTGGGCAGACATGGATGCTTCTGGCAGACCCCGGCACCTGGACATAAATAGGAGTGACTCCAGGTCATTCTCTTTTTAAGTTTCATCTCATGGAGATTCAGTTCTACCTGCAGTCATACTGCACCATTTTCTGGTGAGCAGCCAGAAGACAGAGATGGCTAGCAGTCGTACTGCACCATACTGCACCGTACTGCCAGTCTAAGATATATAAGAGAGATGGAGTGGATCAAAAAGAGACCAGATTTGTTTTGTATTCATTTGCTTCCCCCTCTCTGAATAGTGAGGAGAGGGATAGCTCAGCGGTTTAAGCACTGGCCTGCTAAACCCAGGGTTTTGAGTGCAATCTTTGAGGGGGCCATTCTGTCTGACAGTTGTGTTTATCTGTGATGCAAACCCACCCCCATGTTGATTTTAATTCCCTGTAAGCCAAGTCACCCCTCCCTCCATCAGAGCAACAGCAGACAATCGTTTCACACCTTTTTTCAGCACAGACACCATAGTATGGCAAGCATGGAGCCTGTTCAGATCACCACCACAATTATGAGCACTGTGAACACCATGCACATTATCCTGCAGTATATGCAGAACCAGAACCTGCAAAAACAAGACCAGGCAAGAGAGGCAATGGCAGCACGGTGATGAGAGCGATGAGGACATGGATAGACTTCTCTCAAAGTACGAGCCCCAGCAATGTGGACATCATGGTGTTAATGGGGGAGGTTCGTGCTGGGGAACACCGATTCTGGACCCAGGAAACAAGCACAGATTGGTGGAACCACACAGTGTTGCATGTCTGGGACAATTCTCAGTGGCTGCAAAACTTTCGGATGCATAAGGGCACTTTCATAGAACGTTGTGACTTGCCTTCCCCTGCTCTGAAGTGCAAGAATACCAACATAAGAGCAACCCTCAGAGTTCACAAGCGAGTGGTGAGCCCTGTGGAAGCCTGCAATGCCAGACAGCTACCAGTCAGTTCGGCATCAATTTGGAGTGAGCAAATCTACTGTGGGGACTGCTGTGATCCACGTAGCCAATGCAATCAAAAAGCTGCTGCTATCAAGGGTAGTGACTCTGGGAAATGTGCAGGTCATAGTGGATGGCTTTGCTGCAATGGGATTCCCTAACTGTGGTGGGGCGATAGACGGAACCCATATCCCTATCTTGGCACCGGAGCACCACGCCAGTGAGTACATAAACTGAAAGGGGTATTTTTCAATGGTGCTGCAAGCACTGGTGGATCACAAGGGACGTTTCACCAGCATCAACATGAGATGGCTGGGAAAGGTACATGACGCTCGCATCTTCAGGAATTCTAGTCTGTTTCAAAAGCTGCAGCCAGAGACTTTCTTCCCAGACCAGAAAATAACCATTGGGGATGTTGAAATGCCTATAGTTATCCTTGGGGACCCAGCCTACCCCTTAATACCATGGCTTATGAAGCTGTATACAGGCAGCCTGGACAGTAGTCAGAAGCTGTTCAACTATAGGCTGAGCAAGTGCAGAATGGTGGTAGAATGTGCATTTGTACGTTTAAAAGCACGCTGGTGCAGTTTACTGACTTGCTCAGACCTCAGCAAAACCAATATTCCCATCCTTATTACTGCTTGCTATATGCTCCACAATATCTGTGAGAGTAAGGGGGAGACATTTATGGCGGGATGGGAGGGTGAGGCAAATCGCCTGGCCACTGATTATATGCAGCCAGACACCAGGGTGGTTAGCAGAGTACAGGAGGGCATGGTGCGCATCAGAGAAGCTTTGAAAACCAGTTTCATGACTGGCCAAGCCACGGTGTGAAAGTTCTGTTTCTCCTTTATGACCCCCCACCTTGGTTCACTCTACTTCCCTGTAAGCTAACCACCCTCCCCTCCCCACTTCAATCACCACTTGCAGAGACAATAAAGTCATTGTTGCTTCACATTCATGCATTCTTTATTAATTAATCACACAAATAGGGGGATAACTGCCAAGGTAGCCCGGGTGGGGTGGGGGAGGAGGGAAGGAAAAGGCCACACTACACTTTAAAACTTATTGAATGCCAGCTTTCTGTTGCTTGGGCAGTCCTTTGGGGTGGAGGCTATGGAACTTGGGGAGGAGGGTGGTTGGTTACACAGGAGCTGTAGTGGTGGTCTGTGCTCATGCTGTCTTTCCTGAATCTCAACCATAAGCCGAAACATATCAGTTTGTTCCTCCAGTAGCATCAGCATTGCCTCTTGCCTTCTGTCACTAAGCTGATGCCACCTATCATCTTCAGCCCACCTGTCCTCGCATTCATATTGTGCTTTCCTGGACTCTGACACTGTCATAACTATAAAGGGAAGGGACCAGCCTCTTGTGTAAAATACTATAAAATTCCTCCTGGCCAGAGACACCAAAATCCTTTTACCTGTAAAGGGTTAAGAAGCTCAGGTAACCGGGCTGACACCTGACCCAAAGGACCAATAAGGGGACAAGATACTTTCAAATCTTGGTGGGGGGATGGCTTTTGTTTGTGTGCTCTTTGTTTTTGGGGTTGTTCGCTGTTGGGACTAAGAAGGACCAGACATCAATCCATGCTCTCCAAATTTTTCTAAACCAGTCTCTCATATTTTAAACTTGTAAGTAACGGCCAGGCAAGGCATGTTAGTTTTATCTTTGTTTTCTCAACTTGTAAATTTTCCTTTTTGCTAAGAGGATTTACCTGTTTGCTGTAACTTTGAACCTAAGGCTAGAGAGGGTTCCTCTGGGCTTTATGAATCTAATTACTGTGTGAAGTTATTTTCCATCCTGATTTTATAGAGATGATTTTTACCTTTCTTTCTTTAATTAAAATTCTTCTTTTTAAGAACCTGATTGATTTTTCATTGTTTTAAGATCCAAGAGGGTTGGATCTGCGCTCACTAGGAATTGGTCGGGGGAAAGGAAAGGGACTGTTTAATTTCCCCGTATTTTAAGATCCAGGGGTTTGGATCTGTGTCCACCAGGAACTTGGTGGTGAAGTCTCTCAAGGCTACTGAGAGGGAAATAGTCTGGGCGGAAGACAGACAGAGTTTCCCAAATAACTCTTACAGGATTTGGGTGGTGGCAATAAAACCAGATCTAAGCTGCTAATTAAGCTTAGAGGTTCTCAAGCAGGTCCCTACATCTGCATCCTAAAGTTCAGAGTGGGGATGGAACCTTGACACCCTTTGAGATTTTTTCAAATGTTTGGGCATTTCATCTTTTGGAACGGAGTTCTGATAGCACGGATTCATCTCCCCATACAGCGATCAGATCCCGTACCTCCCATTCAGTCCATGCTGCGACTCTTTTGTGATTCTGGGACCCTAACATGGTCACCTGTGCTGATGAGTTCTGCACTCACTTGCAGATTGCCACACTGGCCAAACAGGAAATGAGATTCAAAAGTTTGCGGGCCTTTTCCTGTCTTCCTGGCCATGGCATCTGAGTTGAGAGCGCTGGCCAGAGTGGTCACAATGGAGCACTGTGAGATAGCTCCTGGAGGCCAATACTGTCAAATTGTGACCACGCTACCCCAAATTCGAAATCGACTTTGCCGGGTTAACACTAATCCCCTCATCGGGGGAGAAGTACAGAAATCGATTTTAAGAGCCCTTTAAGTCGAAAAAACGGCTTTGTTGTGTGGACAGATACAGGGTTAAATCGATGTAACGCTGCTAAATTCAACCTAAACTTGTAGTGTAGACCAGGGCTAAGACTGCTAACTCATTCCACAGAGGCCACATTTCCACTGAAATGAGTATAATTTACCATTAAATAACTCATGTGTAGGAGATTATACCAGCACCTGGTGAAATCATTTCAAAGGAAAATCCAATAAAGATTAGAATACCTATGAAACAGATGCACATTACCTGTGTATTGCTGATGTAGGTTGAGAGCCTGACAAATCTATTGAAAAGGACACCTGTTATCCAGTAAATTATACATCTTTTAGGGTTATAAAGGCTAAAAAAAGGGGGAGGCGGAACTGTGTTTGTCCCTTAAAAGTTTGGCTCAGTATTTAAATCTGCAATCTCTACAGCCAAAGGACAGACAAGTTCTAGGTGCTGAGACAACATTTGTAGATCCCACCTGCAGACTGCTTTGGGCACTACTGGAATCAGACAAAACTGACTGTCTTTTCTGAGAGAACTGCAGAATTAGTGGGTGAAGGAGGAGATAGTACATCCACATGCCATATATTTGGATATTATTAATACATTTTAGACTGTATCAGAAACATTCCTAGAAAAAATAATTCAAATAGGCTTGGGAAGGTTTTTAGGCCAAAATCTGGCTAAAAATGCCACAGAGAAAGAAAAATGACAGACAGCAATGTATTGCATTTAGGGTAAGAATATTGTGTAGGGAACAAGGATTGCCATTAGGTATGGTCTTATTTAAGATCTTAATTATATGGAAGTAGGAATTAATAGCATACTATTGATGATATTTGTAGATTATACTAAATTGAGATGAATAATATAGAAGGATCTAGAGCAGTGGTTCTCAACCTCTTTACCACTGTCGGTTGCATAGGCAGCTCTCTATGTATTATGGGAGCAGCATCCACACAATATATATATATACACACACTACCTATATGTCCCTGAGGATGTCACACGGGCCGTAGCTGTGTGCTGATTGGGCCGTGGGCTGAGAATCACTGATCTAGAGAGATCAGACACATGCACAGAACATAACATGAGGTTTAACTGGGGAAAATATAAGCAAACACATCTGGGGGGAAAACAGAGACTTTATGCTGCCTGAATAATAAAACTCATAACTTCATAGAATGTGTGAATCATGGGAGATCATTATGCTACTAATCCCAGTCTCTTCTGCCCTAGACTCAGCACCTTTGAAAATTTACCCATTTAATTCCTTCATGTTCTCTGTCTGTAAAAAGGGAATAATATATTTCCTTTCTCCACACTTTGTCTTCTCAATTTAGATTGCAAACTCTTTGGGACTTTCTCTTACTATGTGTTTATACAGTGTCAAGCATAGTAACCCCCTTGTGATAAATAAATAAATACAAAGAAATACAAAATTGTAATAAATAATAATGTAATGCACCATCTTGCACTGGCTTTAATTCTATTTGGGAGAAAATTGTTTATATTTCAGAATCAACAGTTAACATGCAAACATTGGGCCCAATCTTTCTCCAAGTGTAGTAAATGGCTAATCTAGAACAGGATCAGGCCAGTTAATTTGAATGTTGTGCTGACATCCTTTGGTAATCCCAGTGCACCTGAAAATGAAGATGTCTTGATCTGCGGCAGTTTCAGGGACCAGTGTAGCACACAGATGTAGGAGGCACTGAGAAATTTGACAGGACAACCAAGGTGTTTTTAAAGGCTAATGACAAAACATTATTTTATAAAATACAGTTTTTTCCCCAAAATCCATAATAATAATAATACTCTTCTGAAAAGGATGTTGTCTTGTTTTGGTCTTTTGACAATATTATGAGCACCCTCAACAACATTCTCTCTCATGCTGGCAGTTGTGGAAGCACTAGTCAGGTAGGAGAATGGAGGGGATACACTGACAGAAAGAAAGCTGCTAATATGTTATTGTTATATAATTATCATTTATTTTTATATTATCATAGTACCTAGGGGCCCATATTATGGGCCCATCCACACTGGGGTTCAACAGAGTTCGTTTCTAAACACTGGATAGGCTGCACAGATGGCAACCAACCATATTAGAACCATGTTTTAAAATGTATTCCATTTAGATGGAAATATGTTTATGAAATTACTTTAAACATGGTTGCCAGTGTCTGTTTAAAGATTAGTGTAGGTAGGGCTTAAAACAGCTCCTAGTTCTTGCATAATAAAATACATAAGCTAGGAAATGAAAATGTTTTGTTGTTCATGATACAGTTAAAACCATGTTAATTTCAGCTTCATTGACATTACAGAGAGAGAAAAATCAATGTTGCCAAATTTTGAGAGTATAGAATAACAGAGGCACCAATTGTAAAGGAATCCAAGTAGGTAGACCCCTAAGGATAGGAAATATCTTCAGCTTTCAAAAAGTATGTTGCAAACAACAGCCCAATTTTGCAAAGATTCACACACGTGATTTTCCCACTGACTTCAGTGAGAATATTCAGAGTGTGTAAAATTAAACAGATGCCTAAATATTGCAGGATCAGGCCCGATCCTCATAAGAATTGAGTGCCTGGAATATGAGCTCAGGTCCAGGCACTGAGGGATCAATCCTGTATTCCTTGCCATCCAAAACTACCTTTGAAGTCAACAGAAGTTTAGCCTACAAATTACAGAATTGGGCACAAACAACAAATTTTAAAATATAAAACTAAAATCCATTATAAAATTATTCAATAGTGTCCTTTTAAATTACAATAAATGTTCTTCTTCAAAAAAACAGTTGAGCATAGCAATAAAACCTCGACACATTTCTGTACTTAATGACTTTAAAGAAAACAATTCAAGCTTTTAAATGTTTGATAAAAATCTGCTAAAGAAAATACTTTCAGCCTATGGGACAAATCTCTTTTCTTTTTTTGGATTAAGTTATTATTTCAATTTAAACAATTCTAAATGCTCTACTTTGAGCTAGCACTTGACATTGTCTGCACAAGCTTTCTATGTTATTATTACTTTTGCTAAATGCTGGATTAACTGCTCCAGAGGATCTGATGCATGGACAGCAAGTGTCACCTTCCCCAGCCAATGTGGGGCAAAATATGGACAGGAGACAACCATCTGCAGGTTGAGAGGGATAGTTCAGTGTCTTGTTTCCCATTTAATCATAGGTACATAAGACTAGAAAAGATCATCTGGGTCACTGAGCCCATTTCCTTGTTATTGCAGGCAACCCCCTATAATCCACTTTATAAATCTATCAAACTCCATCTTTAAACTAATTAGATCAGGGTCGGCAATCTTTCAGAAGTCGTGTGCCGAGTCTTCATTTATTCACTCTAATTTAAGGTTTTGCATGCCAGAAAACATTTTAACGTTTTTAGGTCTCTTTCTCTAAGTCTATAATATATAACTAAACTATTGTTGTATGTAAAGTAATTAAGGTTTTTAGAATGTTTAAGAAGCTTCATTTAAAATTAAATTAAAACACAGAGCCCCCTGGCCTGGTGGCCAGGACCCGGGCAGTGTGAGTGCCACTGCAGATCAGCTCATGTGCTGCCTTTGGCATGTGGGCCATAGGTTGCCCCCTGAATTAGATTAACCCTGGCATGCTCTGGGAATAGCAAGGATGGTACAGATTAATGCAGACTGCGGCAATGACAGTTTGTGCACCGACAAATTCATTACACGCACAAACACCTCTCAGTAGCAACAGCTTCCGTGCAGGCTCACCGTGGGCTGGGCGCCGTGGCGATACAAATGCCCGTCTCCCGACCAGCAGCCGCCCCTCAGTCTTGAAGAGATTCACGAGAATCCCTGCAGCCCTTCGCCCCGTTAGTCGCACTGCCACGCCCACCCTCCCTGCCGGGGCTAGATTCTAACCGGCACCTCCAAGGGGCGCTATAGAGCTTTCAGGGGGCGCTGCCTTCCCAGCAGCACCCCCACTACCAGCCTGGTCCTGGGCGCAGTGCACTGCAGAAGCATTGTGCATGCTCACGCATCCTCTCTTCGGTGCCACTCGCCTCTGGAATGTTCCATTGTCTAAAAAGGGGGGAGGAGACAATCAGAAGTGAAGGGGTTACTTTTGGTGTTGAACACGGAGGTCAGTTCTTCCCGCATTTAGCCTGCTGGCATAGCAGCTTGTTTCCGGGTCCGTTGAAGGGCGGCTGCCTGTTATTCCACCCCTGTATTCTCCCAGATTGGTACATCCCACTTCTGTCACAGACGACTACGGGTGCTTGGAAGGCCCTGTCCCCTCCGTCCCCTAGGCGAGCGCGTTCCCTTCCTTTTCCCTCAGCTGGTCTCGTCAGCGCTGCCAGCGTGGAGCCGGCTGGCCGGCCGAGAAGCCGGAAGTGCCCGGAGGGGAGGAGTCCCACCCAAGAACTCGTCTGGCCATGGAGCGCTCCCTGGAGAAGGTCTGTGGGTGCGGGAGGGGGCCTGGCTGAGGGTGCCGACGCAAGGGGGCGCTGAGGGACGAGGGGGAGAAGCCTTGAGAGTGTGTCTAGTGTGAAGGGGCAAGGGAGTGCCTAGGTCGGGAGGGCCTGATACAAGGGGGGAAGGGAGACTGGGGGCCGGCCTGCTACGGGTGAGCGGAGGCAGGTAGGGGGAGCCGGGCTGACACAAGGTGGGGGAGGGGCCGGGCTGACATAAGGAGGGAAGGGAGATGCGGGGACCGGGCTGATACAAGAGGAGGCAGGGAAGGGAGGCTGGGAGGCGGGGTAGTGTTTTGCTAGTGAAGAGCTTATCCTCCCAGGGGGGATATACTGCCCTGCTAAGAGGCACTCAGTGCGTAGTGAAAGTGCCTGGTAGGTAAGGGCGGGGGGGTGAGTCCCACCGTTTTTAGAGGATTATCTTGTAAGCCACAGAAAAACATCCCCTGCTTTACTGAGATGCCATGGGGCGTTCGGAGCCAGGGTGTGCAGGTTTATGGGGAAGGATGAGGAGAAAGGAGGGTGAGGATCCCCTCCCCCTCTCCATTGCCTCCCTGTAACTAAGTATAAATTAAATAATGTATTTACAAGCAAGAAGCCAGGGCTCATCTTTCATTCTCCCCTCAACAGTGTATGTTTGAAGAAGAGGGGATTAATTGGGTGACTGTTGTTCAGTGTTTTGTTGTTCTGTGTATGGGATGATCTGATGACACAGGGCCCTTTATGGTGTCCCAGAGCTACCCAGCCCTTCTCAGTGGAGAAAGGGTGAGTGACATTGGTTCAAGCATGCTCTAGAACAATGGCTCTCAACCTTTCCAAACTACTGTACCCTTTTCAGGAATCTGATTTGTCTTGTGTGCCTCAAGTTTAGCCTCACTTAAAAACTACTTGCTTACAAAATCAGACATAAAAATACAAAAATGTCACAGCCCACTATTACTGAGAAATTGTTTACTTTCTCAGTTTTACCATATAATTATAAAATAAATCAATTGGAATATAAATGTACTTACATTTCAATGTATAGTACATAGAGCAGTATAAACAAATCATTGTCAGTATGAAATTTTAGTTTATACTGGCTTTACTAATCATTTTTATGTAGCCTGTTGTAAAACTAGGCAAATATCTAGATGCATTGATGTACCCCCTGGAAGACCTCTGCATACATCCATAGGTACACATGCTCCTGGTTGAGAACCACTGCTCTAGAAGGGACCACCTCAAACAAGGGGAAATCATCACATACTCCCATAAACCAATGGAAAATATCAGGAAACCTACCTGGAGATCATGTAAGAAACTCCAAAATGCACTGGTCTCTCAAATATCCTGAATCTAGTGCCATTGCAAACAACTTTAGTATGAGCAGTCAGTTCATGTCATGAAGCATTGAGTCACAGACAAAACAAAAAACAGTTTCCAGCCATGCTTCTTAGAGCTCAAAACACTTGTGAATCTGCTTATGTTTTGAGAGATCTTTTACTATTCTTCCCCCTTTGGGAATATATCTGTGTGTGCACTTAAAAAGAGGTGAAGCTTATTTCCTGAGAATATTGGTTTTGAAGAACAGGATAGTGGCGGGAATATTAGTTAATCCCTTTCTCCTTGTGCACTTGATTTGATGGTTTTTTCCTTTTCGTGCTTCCTGTTCTGCTGTCCTACACACTGAACACAAAAGTGTGAACCCTGTAAAGCCCACAAGTCACTGTTAGAAAATTCTGTGCCCTCTGTCAGTCTTTAAGTGGGTTCACCAAAATAAACCAGAGAGCAGGGCCAGCATTAGACTCGCTGGGGCTCAGAGCAGAAAGCTGAAGCCCAAGCCGCACAAACTTAGCTTTGTGGAGCCGTATGTGGTGTGGGGCCACAGGCAGTTTCTCCATTTGCTACTCCCTAATGCCAGCCCTGGCTTTTAATCTACTGGGTATGTAGAAAAACAGTTGTGGCACAGGTGGGCCGTGGAGATTTTTATAGCATGTTGGGGGAGGTGGGCTCAGAAAGAAAAAGGTTGAGAACCCCTGCTCTAGACCAGTGGTTTTCTAACCGTGAGTCACGACCCAATTCTGGAGTGGAAGGGACTGGATCGCAGCAGCTCTGGTCAGCACCGCCAACCAGGCTGTTAAAAGTCCCATCGTCGGTGCTGCCTGCCTAAGGCAGGCTAGTCCCTACCTGTTCTGATACCGCGCTGCGCCTCGGAAGCGGCCACCAGCAGGTCCAGCTCCTGGGGGACAAAAGGGGGGATGGTACAGGGCTCTGCATGCTGCTCCCACCCTAGCTGGGGGGGAACGTGGTGTCCGCAGGCAAGAGCTGTGCGGAGTTGCTTGTGCGCCTCCGTCTAGGAGCTGGACCTGCTGCTGGCTGCTTCTGGGGCATAGTGTGGTCTGCAGTGTCAGGACAGGTAGGTAGTTTGCCTTTGCACCCGTGCTGCGCCACTGACCGGGAGCCATCTGAGGTAACCCCACACCCCAGTCCCCTGCCCCAGCCCTGATCCGCCCCAAATGTGGAGCCCCTTCCAGCACCCCAAACCCTTCATCCCTGGCCCCACCCCAGAGCCTGCACCCCCAGACCAGAGCTCTGACCCCCTCCTCTACCCTAACCCTCTGCCACAGCCCTGAGGCCCCCCGAAACCCAGAGCCCCCTTCTGCACCCCAAACCCCTCATCACCAGCCCCACTCCAGAGCTGGCACCCAGAGCCCTGACCCCCTCCCACACCCCAATCCCCTGCCTAGCCCAGAGCCCCCTTTCACACCTTGAACCCCTCATTCCCAGCCCCACCCCACAGCCCTCACTCACCACAGCACCCCAACCATCTACCCCAGCCCTGAGCCCCTCCCATACCCCAACCCCCCCATCCCCAGCTCCATTGCGTCGCAGGTATCAACAGTTTTCGTCAACTGGGTCACGAGGAAAAAAGTTTGAAAATCGCTGCTCTAGAAAACTACTACAGAGTAACACTCATGGTAGCATGGTACACCATTGAAATACAGCAGGTGCATGTAGAACAGGTCTCCTGCTACCATTCAAGTCACAAGGGAGTAATTGTATTACATGTTTAACCAGATGTCGTCTTACCATTCATTGATATTTATCACCAGTTTTTGCATAACTTTCTTAAGAATAGTATATATTTTACATCTGGTTAAGAAAAATGTAGGTAGTTTTTCTACTGCTATGTAACATGTACTGTATACACAACACAGTAACTTTTGATACTTCAGTTTTATAGCTTGTTTGGGTATCAGCTAGGTGAGTAAGGTAGTGAAAGCCAAAACATATATTTGTGGTGTTTGCTAAGTGTTCATTTCCCACAATTTGACTATATTTTAAAATCTGTTGAAGAGAGTAATATTGTGAAGGTTATGTGGTAGGCCTGGAGAGCTCAACATGTTTATTCCAAAGTGCCAACAAAAATAACAACACTTGATCCTGGTTCTAAAGGATTCAAACTGCTTGAGTGAGGTTTAATTACAGTTAGTAGTTCATAATGCCATCTACTTTCTGCCTAAGGCTAGTTGACTGCATAGTAATCATAATGTGGCACATAGTAGAATGTGCCACATTATGACAGGAGTTTTCTTCAGATCTTGTAAAGTCAATACCTAAACTACTGCCAAACTAATGGAAAACTTCTTTTTACCTTATTTATTATGCCACCACCTTAGAACCATAAAAAACATAGTTTTGGGATTAAATGTTAAAGGCTGCCATAAAGATGGTTAGAGTTTCTTCTGTATTTGTTTTTAACCTAAGGACTTGTCTCTACTGAGAGAAAGCACCATGTTAGAAAAAGTATGAGCTAAGATGTGAAAAAATTATTTAAGTTAACTCCTTATGGAGGACCCTATGATTAACCAGGACCAGTTAGTTCATTTTTAACATAACCATCTGTACCCACATTAGGTTCAAAATCATGTTTAATAATGTGTTAACACAATGTGGGTTGTTGTTTTTCAGAGTGGATGAGGTTTAGGAGAGTAATGCTCAGATCCTGTAAAGAATTAAGCTTGTGCTTAATTATAAGCACAAGACTATTCCCAAACCCTTCTGAAATCTTTCCATTATATATGTAAAAAAAATTAGATTGATATGGAGAGTCATACTCCACACTCCTCCTTTTGCATACCTTGTTTTCTTTTGTTGTTTTTTGCATGGTGAAAGCCCTGCACTCTATTATGTGATAAAATTTTGTTTTCCCTGGCTTAAAACTTGCTGCTCCTCTTGGAAAACTTACCAGTGGCCAGACAGGTAGAGAAGTCAGAAAATGGTGGATGAACAAGTTGTGTGTGCTTTCTTTAGATGTAATGGTAAATAGTTGTTAAAAACATATTGGAGCTGGCCAAAAAAAACTTCGCAATTTGTTGATGAAAGACACATTTTCTACTGTAAATTTTTACGAAAAAGTATTCCATTATTTGACCATCACTCACATATATAATATGGTAGTACTTATAGGCCCAGTCTTGTTTGTGCAGGGTGCTGTACAAACACAGATGAACCTCAGAGGCCAGATGAACAAACTTTTAAGAACTGCAGAAATTGTCCGGTGGTGCTGCATACAGAGTAGAGCCTCAGACACAACGTGTGGAACAAGACAAATGGACTTTTGGGGTGAAGAAATTCCCAGGAAAGCTGGGGGATTCTTTTGCTCTATCTTATGACACATTTCCTGAAAGATTTGCTATTTGGAACCTCACAAGAAGTTGGGGTTAAACTTAGAAACATGTAGTGGGTTTAAAAAATAGTCTGACTAACACAAATTAGTAACTTCTTTCATTTGTACCTTGATTTTTCCAATACTTTCCTCAAAATTTACCTTGCTAAAACTTCAGTCGTGACTGGTACACAAGTGGCCAGGTGCCTCTTGTGGGATTTTCACCTTCCTTTGCAGCTTCAGAGTAGGTGGCTCAGTAGTCTGTAACTATACGGCAATGTCTGTGTTTAGAATTGCTCGTTGTTTCCCTAAACATGGAAGATGTATTTTGGTTCCATGTCCATCCTGTGACTTTTGACTTTTTTCTGTTGTTGCTGTTATCACTACTATAGCCTGGTAACTTTTGCTGAAAACTTATGATCACAGACTTGTGGGCAGGAAAATAATAGGGACCAAAAAAACCCAAAATACACATATAAGTAAAAGCAAAAAAAAGTCTGAATGAGCTCTAATTGTGAAGTAGATAGATTGGTTGTCTTCCCTTTCCTACCCTCTCCCCCATTTCCCTGCAAGCTATTTTTCATGTACCTGCTTTGATGGCAAACTTGACTTGGTCTAGTGAATAAACCTTCAGGATAGTATGACTTTAGCTGAGAAACAGATCAATGTTATAAACAAAGCATCATTTATCATTGATGATAAAACAGAGAGTAACAATTTGCAAACAAGGCATTTCTGAAGAGAAAATGACATTATTTAATTAAAATAAATACAAATACATTATGTGTCACAAATTATGATGAATTTTTTTTGGAAGCATTTACAATACTACAGCTTGTTCTTACAAACTATTCCTTTATAAATATAGATGTTTTTATGAGTTGTGTTGAGCAGTTCTAGGCGGAAATTCTGCTGACCTGTCTAAAACTGTACTAGGAATGTAATATGAAAAAAGTGAACAAAAATGAGAGATTGGCGTGACACACCGTGATTGTTTTTCACAAAGCTTAAGTCTCATCCCAATTAGAAAATAAGATCTCTCTCACTTCAGCTGTTGCCAAGGGTTTGAGGCACTATCTACACAGCTGGAAACAGTGTAAAGCCTTAAAGGAAGGCCAAAGCAGGATCTTTGCAGGAAATGCAGACATAAACAAAAACTGGATTATTGAAGCAGATAATGAGATGATTACGATTTGAAGGAAACAAATGATAAAAGGTGAAATAGGCTATGAACTCTCTGCATTTTGGTGGACTGGAGGAGGAGGGAGGCTCCAAACTGTTAAAATCCCTGTTGAGGGAAATGGTAGTTGATGAGCTGTATGCTTTCAAGCTTCAGTGCTGTTTGTTATAACCCAAACAACTAGAGGGACAGAGACCTAGTATGATCAAAGTAAAATGCCTCTGATTCAAGGGTAAGGAATTTGGGCTGAAAATAACAGGATTTTCAGGTAGTGTGATCTGAAAGGAGAATCCCATTTTGACTTTCCCCCTAATAGCTATGATGAGACATAGAATGAGATCAGCATCTGTCTATGTGCACTCCATGTTTTTGTGACAGTAACAGCCATACTGGATGAGACCACTGGTCCATCTTGCCCAGTATCCTGTCTTCCAACAGTGGCCAATGCCAGGTGCTTCAGAGGGAATGAACAGAACAGGCAATCAAGTGATCCAACCCCTGTTGTCCAGTCCCAGCTTCTGGCAATCAGAGAGTTAGGGACATCCAGAGTGTGGAGTTGGGTCCCTGACCATCTTGGCTAATAGATATTGACTGGCCTATCCTCCATGAACTTAACTAATTTTTTTTTTAAGCCCATTACATTTCTGGCATTCACAACATCTCCTGGCAGTGAGTTCCACAGGCTGATTGTGCATTGTGTGAAGAAGTGCGTCTTTTTGTTTAGTAGGCAACAGGTTGAAAACAACTTCATTGGGTGACCTCTATTTCTTGTGTAATGTAGAGGGGGAAATAACCCTTCCCTATTTGCTTTGGCCATACCATGTAACTTAGAATAACTTTTTTATTTCATGATGACAGAAAAGTGGCTGGAGCAAACATAAGCTGTTTTGTTTGTTTATAGCTCAGTATCACAATGGCTGTTACAGATCATTCCACGAATGTCACCATTCAGGACAGATCTGTTGAGGTATTTTGCATGCAATGCCAGAAAAAGATTTCTAAGATTGTTTAACACAAATTATTTCTTTTCAGTGAGGTGTTTTTAATGTTTTGTGAATACCACTCAGGCTTTCATGACTCCAATATATAGGCTTCTATAATCAATAATATTCTTCAGTCGGTTACTCTGCATAAATATTCACTTATGGATTTGGAAGTTATTTTATTTAAGTGTGTGAGATCGCTGCAAAAGTTTTTGGATTTGGTGCAAGGAATGCTATGAAAACATCAGTGGAGCTGCATGGACGTTTTATTAGTAAATATAAATAACATAACTGGATTCAATTTTTGTTTCTCTATAGTGACTCTTATGCCCATCCATTAATGTTATCTTAAAAACTTGACTACAAGTCAACACTCTGATGTTTTGAATGTCAGTCTGTAATTATGTGTCAGTTGCTATTTCCATGATAAAATTTTTGGAACTTTCATTTTATTTTTATAGGTGTGGAGTCTTCTACCCACTCCACCATTATCACTCCTTGCCTCCACATACATGGGTTAAATGCATCTCTAAATATTGTCATAAAAGTAGTCTTTAAAATGAGATAACTATAAACTGAATTTTTTCTGAGTTAGTCTTTGAGAAGGAAATGGCATACAATACATACAAATTAATATTCCATCCATCTTTTGCAGTAATAAACATGCCTGCATTCTGTTCTCCTTCCCCCACTCAAGTGTGCCAGTATTAGTGATGATGGCAGGCACGTGCAAGCCAGTGGGAGTACTGTTTCTCAGCTACTGTAGCAAAAGAGTAAGAGTCAGTATATCCCTACAGTACTATTAGTATAAGGTGTTTGTTGTTGGTTGATTTTTTTTATTTTTATTTTTTTAATATCGCTAGATAAAAATGGTGGACAAAAATGTTGAAGGCTAAATTACTCCTGTGGTGGAATCTTTGAGCTCAAGACCAATTCTGTGAAGGTGGACTAAATCTCAGTTTTTAGATGATGCAGCTTTTGCCTATTTTTGGGAGGGTGGGGATGGGGTTGATAAGTTTGGTCTGCAGAGGAAAAGACAGAGCCCCTGTAACAGGATCTCCCCAAGCTCAGCATCAAAACCTGTCTCTGCCTCAATTTCCCAGCTCAGGTAGTTTGGCTGGCTGGCTGGCTGCTTCAGTGAAGTTTTCACCAGTATCAGTGTTTCCTTTCCGTTTCTCAGGGATGCATATGTGGTTCAAAAAGAAACACAGTTTGGCATCAATCAGAACAGGTCCTGCCACCTGGCTAGTCCTCGGCCTCTGCCTAAGAGGGCTTCTGCTGCTGCTAGCTGATGTGGGAAGCCCCTTTTCAGCACCTTTTTCTGACCCAGAGTCTCCTGCAAAAGCTTCCCCGATCCCATTCATAATTAAGCTGTGTGTGTTGGCCTTTTATCTCATCAGGCTGTAGGCAATTGGCTAGTTACAGGTAGGGACTATAATCCTAAGAAACTTGGGCTATGTTTACTTTCAGCTGGGAGAGAGAGCCTCCCAGCCCAAATAAACTGATTTATGGTAGTTGGGCTCATGCCAGTGCACTAAAAAATAGCTGTGTGGACTTTGCAGCACTGGTGGAGCTTGTTTGGCTATCCCAAGTCTCTGCTGGTGCTTTAACGTCCACACAGCTATTTTCAGCATGCTAGTGCAAATCTGTTTGCTGTGGCTGGGAAGTTCTCACAGTTGCAGGGTACATGTATCCTTAAAGGGCCTTTACACTCTGTGACACGCCTTTCCACAAACATCCATTGTAGGCTAATTCATGCAACAAGTTCAGGCTATTTACAGACTATTTGCCTATTCTGGTAGGAGGAAGAGTATAATTACAACTGTTGGAGGATGAGACCACTCCTACTACTAGTCTTGGTTGGACCAGATGAAGATGTAACAAGTTCTTAGACTTTGTCAACTAGAGGGAAAATCTCCTACATAAATCAGCATTGAAAAATCAGGTTAAGAGTATATTATGTTAAAAAATGCAAGGAAATAGAGTTAAGGTTGTTAGTCTGTTTTGAAAATTAGGGTAGTATAGAGGCACATACTATAATCTTTCAGATTTGTGTTGTAAGGCTTTTGAGCCGTAGTGTGAACTTAAGGACAGAGTGACAGCCTTAAATTGAAGCTTCCTTTTTCTTTACAGTTGTTAAAATTAGTATAAAAGTTTAGCCTCTTGTTTTTGACTGCCCCTGTAATTGATAGCTTAAGCATGTTTAAGGGCCTCTCAGTTTAACTCTCAAACTAAACATATGAATAAGATGACATTGCAGTGTGTGTGTGATTTTTTTTTCCTGAAGTTGAAGTGAAACACTACAGTCAGGTTTTCAGTCTCTTACCAAAACTTTTAGTATTTGGGGTCTTCGGAGGAGGAAAGTTTCCTTTTGCTAGGGATGACGTTCGTATATCCAGTGTTGTGTCTCTGATTCCCCTATTCCTTCTTTGTGTTGCTCTGAACCCCTCGCTATGGTATCAATTAGTTTTTGGTGAGGGTGAGAGCCTGTGTATCTGAAACTAAGCTGAATTTGTCACTCAGTTTCTATCCCAGATTTTGCAGAAATTTTATGATGCATATCCCTTATCAGGATTTTTCAGCAGGATATTGTATATATTCTACATATAGGCATTTTTTTGTAAATTATATGATCTTGCAAAGGCTTATATTTTTACTTTACATACACAGGTTCATAGAAGTTGTAAGTGAGAGTTTCCTGGGGCTACAGAATGACTGTCAATAATAGCTACAGTTGGGACTGAAGGATACCACAGAGATGAATTCGCAGATCCAAGCTATATATAGTGGGCCTGATTTGACCACCATGAACTTTCCTGAAGTTTTTTCAATCTGGATTTCAAACTAGCCTCCTCCCTCTGCTGCCTCTTCTTGCTCTACTCCTTCCTCCCCACCCCAAAAGACACAACCTGCAAATTTAAGTGTTTGGAATGATTTTTGGTTTGCTTGTTGAAGAAAGGTTTGAATCTAGAGGTTTGCTCTGGATCTATCTGTAATAAAATCCATGTTGCTATCCAGTATAATTTTTTTACTTCAATACACAAATATTTATTAATTTAGTATATTTTGAGCTGAAGATTCAGTACTTGATATTTGTTACCGGTATGTAACTTTAAACCTGGGCTTATTCTAAGTGGTAAAAGCAACTGTGGGAGTAGTTAGTGGCATTTGGGATTACCTTTCTTTTTTTTTCTCTCCCCCAATAATAGATGGTTGACCCTACCTTAGCAGAAATGGGAAAGAATCTTAATGAGGCCATGAAGATGCTAGAAGATAATCAAAGGTATCTACAAAGAATAATGGCTGGTAGAACAGCAGATATATGTTACACATGTAGATACTGATGCCAATATCTTCAAGGAAGTGGAATGGGTTTTTTTCTACTAATTCTAGGACCGATCATTATCAGATATTTGTACTTAATTTCTGCCATATTTAAATCAAGAATGTTTCTTGACTGAGGGTGTTTGTTATTAATGGATATTTGCAGGGCCAATCCAATACATATTTTGTAGCATTCAGTCTAAATCCAACCAGGACACATTTTCTAAAGGCTTTGACTTGCTCTTAGCATGTGAATCATGGCGTCACAAGTAACTTTTACTTCCATCTCACGTGATCTGCTGATAAAGGTTTTCACCAGCCTTATAAAGCATAGTCTTTTTAAATTTTTTCTTCTTAATCAATGGAAAGTCAAATCAATGACTCTTTTTAAGGCCATCCTTAATTAAATCTTATATTAGGCTTGTTGATCTATTCAAACTGTATTCTGTGATTTTTGTCTCTTGTGAACATGCCAATGTATTTTTGAGCGTCAAACTGCACTAGGAATTTGTTGCTATGCAACAAAAAGTTAAAATGTAAGTAACTCTTTTTCTTGTGTGTTTAAATTAGAAAAATTGAGGAAGAAAATGAAAAGAAGTATGCAAGGAACGATATTCCTGGACCACTCCAGGGGAGGTAGGTGACAATGTATTCTTTATATTCGGTGTACAAACTCCAGGGGCGGCTCCAGGCACCAGCATGCCAAGTGCACGCCTGGGGCAGCAAGCAACGGGGGGCGCTCTGCCGGTCACTGCAAAGGCGGCAGGCAGGTTGCCTTCGGCGGTATTCCTGCAGAGGGTCCGCTGGTCCCGCGGCTTTGGCGGACCTCTCGGAGGCGTGCCGCCGAATCCGCGGGACCGGGGACCTCCCGCAGGCAAGCCGCAGAAGGCAGCCTGCCTGCCATGCTTGGAGTGGCAAAATACCTAGAACCGCCCCTGACAAACTCTTAAGTAAAATGTTTGCGATAATTTTGCAAGGAACTTATATACTATCATGAAAATTTACTTGTCCAGCCACAAAATCTGGTCTCCTGACTATGCCCACGATTGATATATTTTATTTATGGATCAAAAAAATTACTTGCCCTTTGTGAATAGGATTTTGTGTCACTGGTAGCTAATGAAGCATTAGTTGTTTGCAATGTTGTAACTGTGTTGATCCCAGGATATTAGAGAGAAGGTAGGTGAGGTAATGTCTTGCATTGAACCAATTTCTGTTGGTGAAAGAGACAAGCTTTCAAGTTACACAGAGCTCTTCTTGAGTTCTGATAAAGCATTAGAGAAGATAATTTAATGGAGTTTTATGTCTTTATTATATAGCATAATTTTTATGTAGATTTACTTTTAAATCTGAAATATTGCATTCAATGAGTTTGAGATGCACATTCAGACAGGAAATTCATACTTGAGAATGATATTCCACACTATGTGAGGCACAAAGCACCATGTTTAGGAATATGGTTGGCCTTCACAGAAAACTATACATCACTCCGCATAACAACCTAAAAGTTTACATGCTATGATTTGTGCATTAAATTGACTATTGCATCTGAAAAATAAGATTCAGGTTTGCATTGTCATAATCTTTCTTCTGCAAAATCATTCATGAGCCCAGACTAAGACTGCAGTTCAGTTTCCATTCTAATTTAACATGAGTTTAACAGCAGAAGAATATTGTGAACACACAACTTGTTTTTATTTAAAAAAAACAACAACTTGTCTTTCATGGAAGTTAATGAAACTGGTATGAATCGATGAAGTTGAACAGACTTGTAAGAAGTTGGGAATGCTTTTTATTAGTGTAACTGTTATCTCTTTCATACTTCCATTATTTTTCATTTTATTAATTAGGTTTTAATTTGATACTATTTCAAGTTGGGTTGGTGTGTGGTGGCTTTTATTTTTTGTACTTCTAGCAGTTGTAAGGCAGCATAGTTCCAGAAATGGTTTCAAGAAACACTTTCTATTCACTAAAACAGATGTTTGTAAGTAATCAGTGTATTTTAGAGATAATATTACTGAGAGATGTGCTCAACTTTGTGAGCTTGTGATTGGATCTTCTGAGTTTGGACATCCACTGGCAATGTCTTCACCTACAATCCAGCACTTCAGGGCTGAACGATTGCTTAGTCAAGCTTGTCAATCCAAATCCTCAGATTTCAAGGGAGCCTCTATGTGGGCCAGTTCCTTAGGCCTGTTGAAATGCCCCCTGTATAAGTCAAGAGGATCTGGACTTATTGATACAGCAGCCTTCCCACTCTGATCCTGTTGTGTCCTCCACTGACAACTTTTCCCCACCATCCCAACATTCTGCAGAGCAAAACCCTTGTGTCTTTTTGCAAAACAGTTGTAAGTGGCCTTTAGGATCTGTATCCTGAGGTACTAGAGTTGCTCATCTGCTTACCATTTTTCCTTTCCTAGTGGGCAAGATATGGTGAGCATTCTCCAATTAGTACAGAACCTCATGCATGGAGAGGAGGAAGATGAGTCATCACAGTCTTACCGGTAATGGTAAATTGCATTGTTCTGTCTGGAAGATTATAACTTGATAACTATATTTGCTGTGATAATTTTTGAAGCCACAAATTGTACACTTAATTTTTTTTATTAATTTTGAATTTGCAACAGTGTAAGCTGTTTTGACTAAACCTTTGTTACATTATACACTGAACCAGGAGAAAAAGTAACATGTGGAACATACCTAATAGGAATTTTTTTAATAGTCCTGATAGCAAATTGAAATTGGGTTAAATTATGTAACTATCCATGACTTGGTGGTAATGTTTTCCTCAAAATAGCCACACTCTTTACTGCAGTGAATTATTAAAAGCAGTTGTCAGCCAGGAATAATTCCCTGCTATACACAACTCAATTTCTTTGAATTGTCCTCATCTTTATGAGCATTGCTTATGCTGCCTGCATTCTGTGGAAGCCTAATTTTTTGACTTACCTTCAGAATTTTTAGTTGCATCAGATATAGTATAGTTGTAAATTACAAGTTGCATAGTAGCTCTGCATATGGATTTGTTTTGTTTACAGTGGGGTACTCTGAGCCTGGGAATGGGAGTCACAGAATTCTAATCCTTGCTCTGGCACTGACTTATTTGTAGCCATGGGCAATACATTTAACCTCTCTCCTTCCATTTCTCCATAAAATGGTGATACTACTAGACTCCCTACCTGCACAGGAGTGTGGAAGGTCAATATCTGCAAAACAGTTTGAAGATTTAAAATGTTATGTAAATAATAGTTATGAGAAAAGATATAGTTTAAACTTCCAAGTTTCATAGCGTCTACTTTCTTTTTTTGTGTATACCAGGCCTAGGCATATGTTTAATGCACACTAAAATCTTATTGTAAAAGGGCAGTTGCAGTTTTAAGATGTTAATAGATTGAGAGAAACTCTATGCTCCCTTTTAGGGTTTATCTCAGGCAGCTAAAAGGTGTCTAAACTACAACTGCCGTGTCTGCACATGTTAATTAATGTGTTAAAATTCACCTTTTCTCCTAGTGTAGACATGGCTCTTTTATACATCATTCTGGTATATATTTGAAGAAAATATTGCATCTTAACCCATTCTATGACATTCTGGGCATATCCAGTAAAAGGAGTAAACATAAACCCATTATAAACATGCATGACATGTATCAAGCTGACAGTTATTCTCATACGATGTTTCTGGTTTGTAGACTTCAGAATGTTGGAGAGCAGGGTCACATGGCTTTACTGGGACATAGTCTGGCAGCTTATATTTCAGTGCTGAACAGGGAAAGGCTGAGAAATCTTACAACTAGAATCCTTTCGGACACCACTCTGTGGCTTTGCAGACTCTTCAGGTAAGTCATGAATTGCTTATTTATTATGCAAGTTACATAGTAAAAATGGTTTTTTAAAAAAAAAGTCTGAAGTACGATTTGTTATCTTGATAACCTTTTGCCTTAAATTAATGGTACAGTGAAAGATCTTAAATACAGCACACTTGTTTACAGGATGCTGTTCTTGAAAGCCAAGAACTTGTCAATAATATACCAGTCATAAAAGTATGTTTTTATAAGGAATTTACAATGGAGTTAGGGGCCAAAGTACAATAGTGTGTAGACAGATGGTTGAATATCCATTTTTATAAGCATATATATGCTGTTGAGCCTTGTAGTGCTTTTAAAAGAGCTCTTCCTCTCATTGGTTCTGCCTTAGACTTTGTTTAGTTTTTATGTATAGAACAGCTGAGGAATTTTCATTGTAGCAAGTATATTTCCTGAAGGTCTACCTGAACTTGTAATTTAGATCCAGCACTGGAGGGGAAGGAAAAGTACAAGGAATACTTCAGGTAAAAAGAAACTTAGTCAAACAGCTAGGTTATTTCCTTGTGCGGCTTAATTGCATGTAAGATTCTTACTCAGAGTGCCTTAGTCTTGAGATATGCTTTAATGTATGTGAAAACAATGCATTTCTGGTGCCAGAGCTGTCTGACTTGCAGATTAAAATGAAATTTGGCTGCTGCAAATATGGGAAATATTTCCCATTTGGTAAAAACTTTTGGGTGGGACAAAGCTTTACTGATAACTCACTTAATGGTAATCTAGAGGTATTCCCTTTCCCCACAGTTCTTGAGACCTGGGTTGAATGACTGACCCTGGACTAACATGGTTTGTACATGATGTAAAATACAGGATGTTAATTTGCAGACAGCAGGAAGGGTAATGGGGATAGCACATGGTGTTCAGTAGGACCCTTGATGGAAAAGTATGTTGACTGGCTCCAAAGAGTGGCTTATGCCAGTCCCCTGTCATGAAAGCACTTGCTATTATAGTATATGGCTATTATATGCTGTATGCAGTGGATGGTCAGTGACAAACTGATAAGTGGTCTCTGTCCTGATAGGATTATAGTGTAAAGTGCTGACAAAGACAAATGGTACAACAAAGCAGATTTACACAGAGGTGTGATTAGCCATGTGTGTCTGCAAACTGAGTTTTAAAGTATTCAGTACTATAAAAGCCAAGGCAGCAAGGGGAGGGGAATTAATGATACTCAGGGCTCTTATCTGAAGGGAGCTTTAACTTAAAACAAATGTAGTCAGGAACTGTTTCACTTTAATATCATAACGTTTCTTTAGGTTTGGGGGGCTCCTGATGGGAATCGTAGTCTTATGTGAAAAGGATATATTGTCCATTAGCTGTCTCAATAGCAAATCCATTTGAGCCTTCCTGTAGGAGGAAGGAGTGAGGCACGGGCTTTTCATTAAATTAACTGATGAAGAGATAAAGGAAATAACTTAAAACTGACCCAGCCATAGAGCTATTAAAGTTACAAATTATCCCCACCTATAGATGATAAATGAAGGCTTGTTTTAGCTGCGTACAGTGACAAATGGACCTTCTGTAGAGCCAATATAATCAGCATTCTCTAGTTGATAGAATATAAGATGAATGAATATCTGTATTTAGCTATTTAGTAAACTCTTGTGTGACTTTAAAAGTTTTTGAAACCTTACATGGATATGAGGCTACGTTTCATGGCTCAAAGATGAGATGCAGATGGGTTAAGCAGAAATCCATCTATTTGACAGTTTATGTAGCGATGGTCCTAATACCCAGTCTTAGAGGAGCAGTTGATCTCATTCTGACACCTAATAAGCATGTTAGCAGTGATTTCACATCAAGCGTGAATACCTTCTGGACCTTGGAACAAGTGTGTAGGGTAAGATGAGTGGTATATTTGGTTTTACAACTGCATTTATATGATATATCCCAAAGAGTCTATGAATAATTTTTAAAATGTTTCTAAAAATACATTTAGCTTACCTTTATATTTCAGCTCCAAAAATGTTTCATGGCTACCATAAAGCAAGATGGAATGTCACTCATTAGGAGTCATTTGGGTAATTTATGGTGAGGCTGGATGCTGCAGGATTTAAAAAATTTAAGCTCAGGGATGGACTGAGTGACTCTTAAGTTATTCAGGATTATTGATATACATATTGGACATAAATGATATAGCAAAACTCCTACTTCCTTGTCACTTAATAAATCCTGACCTGTACTACTCTTCCTCTTGTTGTCCCTTCATTTTAGTTAGGTGGCTATATTTCTTTACACTGGAACTGTCATACCTTTATTAGATACCTAATTCCACTATTGTCTCTTCTTGGCTTTTAAAGATTAGTGTGCATATCACTGCTGAAGCCGAAATCCTTCGTTCAGAGAGATGAAAACAAATTAACTACTAGTACAGATTTGTAGTCCAACTTCCTAGGCAGTAGACATGGCAGTGTACTAAATAAACTGCACTAAATGGCAGTCTGTTTGTTTGTATTTCAAGGAGTGTTAAAATAGGACATGAGTAACGTTGGGTATTATGGATTTGTTTGCTAGTGGCTTCATACTAAAGTTTGCAAGATCCTGTCCACGTTTAACTCTATTTAAAAAAAAAAAATCTATTCACTCTGATTTTACAATATTGTGCTTTGAAACTGCATCCTCCTCACTGACTCTTATGATTCTTACAGATGTGAGCCATACCCACTTGCTGAGGTTTTTTTATAATGGGATTTTTTTAAAAGTGTGAAATCTTTCCTGTTCCTCAAATGTTTCCATCTACATTTTATGATTTGGTGGCTTCACTCAGTGCATATAAGTCTGAGAAAATATCTTTGCAAACTTTGAGGCTTTTAAAGAGTGGTTTTCTTGCCCAAGTCCCCTCATCAGGGTCAGCAAGCCGCAGGGGGCGGGCTGCTGGTCACTGTGAGGGTGGCAGTCAGGCAGCCTTCTGCGGCGTGTCTGCGGGAGGTCTGTTGGTCCCGCGATTTCAGTGGTGGGTATGACGAAGGCGCGAGACCGGCAGATCACCCGCAGACATGCCGCCAAATCCATGGAACCGGCGGACCTCCCGCGGAAACGCCACCGAAGGCTGCCTGACTGCCGTGCTTGGGGCGGTGAAAAACACAGAGCCGCCCCTGCCCCTCATCTACTTTGTTGTAACTGTAAATAGAAATAGAATGTAAAGTAAGCTTTCATAGTTACTAATCTCTGTATGTGCCAACATAGTTTACTGTACTCTCCCTTATCTTAGTAAATAATTTTTTTTTTTTTCCTTTACCCTCCAAAGGTCACTTCCTCTATTTGTGTCATAACCATGATCCACTGAATCTTTTTTCATAATCTTTGTCTCCTAGAGTCACAGACTCCTATGATATAATAACATGTCTCTGGACTGGATGGGGGAGATCAAATTAAAACCTTATAAAACTAGAATTAACGATTTACCCTTCATCTGATTTCTATCTTGGCTTTGTTTTATTTGTAATGTTCTGGGGTTGGATAGAGCTTCTAATTTAATGAGGAGCCAGAACATACTAACATATAACAGCACTTAGATACTTTTGTTTCAGATGCTATTTAAACAAATAAATGTAATATAGCAGACACAAAGCAGAAGATTGGAAGCAAGGAATTCCTGCGGTCTAATTTTGACTCTGGTCTTGGGCAAATTACTTAGCCTTTCTGTGCCTCAGTTTCATATGCCCAATGATTATACTGATGTACCTCTTCATAGAGTACCTGAGGGCAGGTCTACACTACAGCAGGGATCAACGGTGGTCAATTTAGTGGGTCTAGTAAAGACCCGCCAGATCAATTGCAGATCGCTCTCCAGTCAACCCCTGTATTCTACTCCCAACAAGAAGAGTAAGGTAAGTCGACGGGAGATTTTTCTCCCGTCGACCCCCCACGATGTAGACCCTGCGGTAACTCAACCTAAGGTATGTCAACTCCAGCTACATTATTCACATAGCTGGAGTTGTGTAGCTTAGGTCGACTTACTGTGGTACTGTAGACATAGCCTGAGATAGAAAGCACTTTTATAACTGCTCAGTATTTACACACACTAACTAAACTGGGACTGTTTCTGTTGGTTTGTCTTACAGGTACGAAAATGGATCAGCTTATTACCATGAAGATGATCGTGAAGGTCTCTTAAAAGTCTGTAGGCTTGTCATTCACTCTTGCTATGAAGACTATACAGTAGAAGGATTCAATGTGTTATATAATAAGCAGCCTGTTATATACATTAGTTCTGCAGCCAGAACAGGCTTGGGCCAAACTCTCTGCAGTCAGGTAAGTAGTTTTAGTGTAAAGTTTTGAGTCTTTGGTGCATATAGAAACTTACAGGTATCATCATGCCTAGTGGCATCCTAACTAGATTTTGAGAATGGATCTGGAGGTTCACAGGCAGAAACTGGTATGTTGCAGAAGCAGCACATTTTTTGTGTGGGTTGTTGCGGGTGAGTAATGGGTGGGTGGAGGATTGCTTTTCCATCCCTGTTGTAACTAGAAGGTCTTTCATTTATCTCCATTCTGGAGCATCCACTGCTGACCTCTCATTGGGGCTTTACTCAGTTTGCCAGTGATACTCTGTCAACCAGAGAGGATCTTTTTGCGCAAAGTGAGGTTCTCTGACTCTCAGGCCGCTGAATATGCTGTGTCTGCAATCGTGCTATTTGTGCATTCACACATCATCCTGGTATCTGAGCTTCTTCTGAGTTGTTAAATGACAGAAATACCCTTCTACCTCTCTCTTCCTTCCCGGCTTGTCGAAGATATAGCGTTTCTAGAATTTTTTTTTTAAAAAATTGTGTGTATGCGCACACTGAACTTCAGTTTTCTTGTACTGTCCTAATGATCCAAATTTTTTTGTTTTCTTTAGTTTTTTAAGCACAATTTCCTTGATACTTCTACATTTTATCTTTTAACCAAAATTAGTAACAACTGATGAAGAAACAATGAAAATCACAAATAAGATTGTGCTGAAGCCAGCCAAGGAAGGAAGAGAAGCCATGCCCTGAAGCCAACCAAAAAATCTGCAAAAACAATAATATAAAACATAACGTTGCAGTTTGCAAGACGGTTTTCTTATTTATAAGATTCCAAAGCAATTCCAAAACATAAAAAAGAACATAAACATATTGGGAATAAACTAAAATAGCCCAGAATGGAGCTATAGGGTTCTAGTTTACAATATTCATCTGGACAGCAAGATGATATTTTCTGATTGCACACAGTTTGTATATTCCAGCAGTGATGTGAGAGTTGTAGACAGGAATTTTCTGAACTTTTCTTATGAAACAATTGCATCTGGTTTCTTTTTTTAAGGATGATTGTTCCTGGTTTCATGTAGACATTTCAGTATAATAATAATTTTTCTTTTTCATGACAAGCTTCTTGTCTGAAATGGTATTATCACTAAAGCATTACTGAAAGATGTCTCAGTTTACTGTTGAACTTTACTTTTTCCTAGGAATATTTTTCTGCATCCAAGTTCTTTGAAAAAATTAATCTCACTGAATTTTACTTGGAATAGTGAGCTTGTAGATAGGTCCTGAATAAGAGAAATTGTGGTTTTTAAATTTAATCTTTGAAAAAAGGCCAACATTATATACAACAGCATGTTGTAAAAATATATGCAATATATTGCATAAGTTGTATGAAAATTTCGTGTCTTAACTCTCTCTCCTATGCAATAATTTGCATAAGTGAATATATATATAATATACACCTTCAATAGGCCTATTTATGTGCTTAAATGTTTGCTGGATTAAGGCCAAAGTGCTCTGGACTGGGCAGGATTGAGTCTATTGTGAGCAGCCTCATTTCCTTGGTGAAGGTTAGTGTTTTATCTGCGCTCACTTGTAGTGCAGTCCTGCAGACAAGATACAAACTCTGAAAAATGTCCAGGTTTGACTTATTGTCTACTTCCCCTTACTCATGTTAAAAGCTAAACTGTTACTTTACAACTTTTGTTACTTTACAGCGGTCTCTCTTTTTTCTTTTCTCCACTCTTAGTCTGATCATAAGTTCTAGCAGAAAACTCATTTTTAAAATGCAAGGAAAATCACTGGTAGCAGAGCCTCTGTCACTATGTGTTTGCGTCTTTCAATGTCTTTTTTTGATTTCCTCCTTGTAGTTCTGTGAGCAGTTTAAATAAGTAACATAAATCGTGTGTGAGTTGTTCAAATTCCATCTTTCTCGTTGCAGCTTGGGTTGCCCCTTTCATGCATGTGCCGCGTGCCTTGTAACACCATGTTTGGATCCCAACATCAAATGGTAAGTTTGGGGCATTGTCTTTTTAAACTGACCTCTTCTTTTTGTTTTGCAGAACACTTATTAAGGAATGATTTGAGAATGTTGTTAGGAAGGAGTGATGAATATTTGACTTTTTCATCCTCTGAGCTTTCTCGGTGTAGATGTAACAGAACATTGGCTATTAATTGGCCTTAATCTCTTAAAAGTAATCAAATCAGAAATGTGTGTAGCACTTGTATCCTGAACTCTGTACTTATCTACAATGTGTATTTTGGTGCAGTCATTAAGGGCTTTCTAGTTTGAGTCTCTGGAAATATGTAGACCCTGAAGGTAAATTTTTAAAGGAGAAGTTTAGGCTTGAACACTAAACTTTTTTGTTGCTGTGTCTGACATCACGGTGAATGATTAAACTTTTCCTTGTGTTCTAATAGATTCATGCAGGTAAAAGTCCATGAAAGTTTGTATTACAAAAGCCTGATTTTTAGAGTTGAAAGATGAACCCTAAGTAAACCAGGACCCAATATAACGCCCATTGAAGGCAACAGAAAGACATTCTGAGCTTATAGCATGGGAAGTACTGTTGAGTCCATGCTTCTTAAGAGGAAGGCTATACATTAAATAGGTTTCTTCAGTAGAATTGTGTCCAATGTAAATTCAAAACTCTGAATTTTAAAAGCACCTACTTTATCTGTGTGTTTATGATGTATTTGACCTTTTTTGTCTTTGGGGCTATGGGGAAATTGAAAACTCAGACAAGAAGGTATTAAGAATTTAATCAGTGGATTAGCTTTTAAAATGTCAGGAATACTATCCTGTGCTACTTTTAGAAACCCCAATTTTCCAGTTCAACAGGAACATATTATGTACTGTCTGTCTAATGCAGTATTTATATTTTTTCTTATTGGTGTCAGGATGTTGCTTTATTGGACAGACTAATTAAAGATGATATTAACTCTGGAAAGCTGCCACTATTACTAGTGGCGAATGCTGGTAAGTATCCTGAGCAGATAATAGTAAAACAGTATCCTAGAAAAAAATAAGTATTTATTTTTTAGAACTTGGAGTTGTAGATAATATTGATGACTTGTGTTAGAGTAGATCTGTTCCTTGATACAGAATATCATAGTGACTGCATAATATTTAGCTGTCCAAGAATTTATTTAAAGGAGTGACTTAGGACCAGATTGTACAACATTATTAACACTCATGAGAACTTACTCATAAAAGTAGTTCTATATATATCAGCGGGCGTCTTTCATGACTTAAGGCTCCACAGTTTATTCTTTAGTGAGCACAGCTTAGCTTTTGAAAAATGGGATTCTAAAGCTGACGAAAAACCTTTCTATGGTGTACATGCCATTAACTTCAAAAATTAACTTCCTCTGAATGAATAATTGAGCAAATGTTTCAATTCTTCTTTAGTGATGAAAGTTTTTTGTTTGTTTTTTTTGGTAAGTGGAGGTGGGAAGAAAGTGCTGTGCTTGCTTTTTCCCTTTTAGAAATAATAAGGGTTTTCTTTATTTTGGCAGAGGTCATTCTTTGATGAATTAAGTGTATTGAACTTTTTTTTAAATAGAAATGGCTGAGTTTCTGAATGCTTGTGACATCTAGTCTCCCAAGTACTTTTAATTAAATAGATAAGAAAACACAGAGCTTTAAATACTATGAATAAAAATCACATTCTCAGTCAATCAAGTTGAACTTCTATGGTATCCAATGTTTTAACTTCACTAGCGCTTTCTCCACTTCATGAGTCCATTCAAGATAAGACCTGAATTTCTAACGAAAAGAAAAAAGACACCAAATGTTTTCCCCCTCCCCCTCGCAGGTGACCTTTTAAACAGTATTTGGGGTTATTTATTCATGTAGAGCTAGAGTTAAATGCACAATCAATGTTTATTATGTTTGCTGAATTACACATTTGATATTTAAAGTGACTTTTCTTTCCTTTCAATTCAGGTACACCAGGAGCAGGTCATACAGACAAGATTGGGCGACTGAAAGAACTTTGTGAGCAGTATAACATATGGCTACATGTGGAAGGGTACAGAACTTGAGACTTCTTTCTGTGTAATCATATTCACTAATGAAACTTCTGATAATGGTGCAACTTGTAATTCCATAGCTAACATACTCTAATGTCCACAGCTGTTTTGCCATTATTAAATGTTTTATATGCCAACATAAATTTGCCACTCTACAAAATTTAAGAGCCCTGCAGATGTCACTTTTTTGTTGTAAAAGGTTATTCATGTATATGTAATTACTGAGCATGAAGCCAGTAAGTAACCTGCCCTTGCTTTGAAGTGCTTGGAATCGAAATGATACAAGACACAAAGTAACAGTTAATAGGGATTATTGAAGAGGCGAAGGGAGGCTGGAGTGCTTGAAGAGATGAAAGTTAGAGAACATATGGTGGCTAAGGAAACTGGTGCAATAGGCAGCATGATTGAGAACAGGAGTAACAGAATAAGTAGTGTTAATAGAGGAGCCCCTGCTTTTAGCCTGTGAGCCCTCCAAGCAGAGCCTGTTACCTATTTGGCCCTGAGCTACCACTGTATACAGTTGTGTACCATACATTTATGACATGTTGTGAATTATTGATAGAATGCTACAGATGAAGTATGATTAGTACAGGATGGATTAATATCTCTAAAAAGTTGGACTGATATCTAGACTAAAATGAAATTTTAGTTTGTCTGAATTCTGGAATATTAAATTGTAATCTTTACTTTATGTGCAATAAAAATACATGAACAAAAATGACTTCCCTTTTATACAACTGCATGAAATATTTAAAATGAAGATTAAAATGCTACCTTGTAGTTGAAGAAAAGCTGTAAATAATTAATTTAGCTAAGACTGTTTTCCTTTCCAGAGTGAATTTGGCAACTTTGGCTTTAGGTTATGTCTCCTCTTCAGTACTGGTATGTACTGGTGTGTCATAAGTATAATGCTCTAGACTTCAAAGTTGTTACATAATTAAAATCTGGGTGGCCCATAATAAACTTGAATGTTTCCTCTTTAGGCTGCAACAAAATGTGACAGCATGACTCTTACTCTGGGCTCCTGGTTGGGTCTCCCAGCAGTACCTGCAGTGACACTCTACAGACATGAGGATCCTTCTTTGGTAGCTTTTTTTAATGAACATTTAGATACTAGAGACTTTAAACTGCAACCATGACATGATCCTTTTGTTCCTTTATAGATGCCTAAATAAACAATAAGTTGCAAAAGATCCTTCTGTTAATGTTGTGACCTGTTTTTGCGCTTTCATAGCGTTAGAATGAATCAGATTGTGTTGACATTTTAGTTATTCAGTGACAGTATTCTTTCTTGCCTTTAGTCCTTAGCTGCAGGCCTGACATCAAGTCAGCCAGTAGAGAAACTCCGTGCCCTGCCCCTGTGGCTATCCTTGCAGTACCTGGGACATGATGGGATTGTAGAGAGAATAAAGCGTGCATCTCAGCTGGTAAGAAGTAGTTCGTCTTCAAATGATGTGCTAACTTTTGCTTTTCTGAGTGTGGGCAGGGGGATCTTATTAAGGATCTTTTTACCATCTTACTTGAATAAGTTCATTCTCCAGACAGAAAGTTAGTTTAAATGGCAGTATCTGGTTTGGTTACTGTCGTCTGGGCATCAATAGCAGTATATAAATATTCATCTCTTTATTTAAGACCACTTTGATAACCATTTTAAAATAAATCTTTGAATATGATGAAGCATCTCAAAAACAGGTGCAGCGGATCTGAAATAAAGTGAGAATTGTTGCCAAATATGCTGAAGGTGTCGTCTTAGTGCATACTATACTAAGACCAGCCATGTTGACAGTTACAGTATTAGCACTTCTTTTTAGGCTATGTCCTCTTTACGGGAGGGAGGGAAATTAGGAATTGCAAAGTGAAATCCTAGTGGATACAGGTCACAGGTAGTTTTTACTCTATCTACTTCAAGGTAAAAAACCCAGGTGAGGAATATAGGGGTAGACCTTGGCAAGATACACTGAGATAAAAACTAACCGTGTCCTGTCTCCACTAGGATTTTGCATTGAGATAGCTATCTCAAGGTAAAAAAACACCACTCTTTGCAGTGAGGTATTGCCTTAATATGCCCAATAGAAAAGGATTCAGATAGGTGTTTATAGGTTTTACATTTTTGTTGTTTTTGGACATTGTTTAAGAAGCAGTTGTTAGTTATCAAAACTATTTAAAGTAATCTAAAGATGTAGTGGGATCCTTTCATGCTGAAAATTTACACCAAAAATATGGAATCAAATCAGATTTTTAAAATTAATTGTAAAGTTTACTTGCAAGGCAGCTCTTGTGAGTATCTTTACTTTTAAAGGAAGGATGGCCTTTTGTTTTGTTTTATGCACTGGATTGGGACTTAAAAGGGTCAGTGCCTGGCAATGCCACAGACTTCCTCTGTGACCTTAGGCAAGTCACTTAATCTCTGTGCCTCAATACCCCATCAGTAGATGAAGATAATTATTCCTTTCCCCCATCTTTTGTCTTTTCTGTTTAGAATGTATGCTGCTCAGGGTATAGAATGTATGTTACTATGTATTTGTACAGAGCCTAGCACAATGGGGGTGTGTAGGCTTACTGGAATGCAAATAATAAGTAGTAATTTACAAATCACTGAGACAAGGGGTTCCAAATGGAAGTACTGAGGGTTTCTTAAATGCAGTGGCAAGAACTGTTTGGAAGTTATAGCCCTTCAGTGAAAACTCAGACGAGCACCACTCAGAGCCTGCCCCAACCCCCTGTCCCATCCCATACCCAAACTCTGCTGCTGCTGGGGGAGGGGAGGTGCAGAGCAAGGTAGGGAGCCTGCTCCCTCCACTCCAGCACCAGCATAAGCAGGGGTCCTGGGCCACATGCCTGCTGCCTGCCCCTTCCCTCCCTCCAGCACTGGCTGGGGTCCCACACAGTTGGCCGCATGCCCCCTGAGCACCAGTGGGGGACCCGCAGCCTGCCCCCTCCCCCCAGCATCTGGGCTACCTTTCCGAGCACCCATGGCATCCCCGGGACAGCCCCTCCCACAGATTTTAGTCGGGTATATAGTAAGTCATGGACAGGTCACGGGCCATGAATTTTGGTTTACTGCCCGTGACCTATCCGTGACTTCTACTAAAAATACCCATGACTACACATAGCCTTAACTATAACCAATTCATTACTATAATCTTCCTTCACATAGAAGCTAATTCTTCTCAGATTTTTGATGCCCAGTTGAAGTTAATGGGAGCTGTATACATGCACCCAAGGGCTGACTGTTGGCCATAAGTGCTAATCTATCCCATTAGTATGTGGGAATTTATACATCCACAGTCTTTTGAACGGACTAAATAAAATGTAAATTTTATCTACAAAGCTTTAGGTGTATACATATATGCACATGTTTGAGTCCTACAATAAACTATTTTCCTAAATAATATACTGTTAATATTCCATGATAGTGGTAATATTAATTAGACAGAGATTCTTGTTTGTAGCATTCTAAATTTAAACTTTGTAAATGTAAACTCACACTTATGGATGTTGAGTTAATGTTGTCTCTGTCCATGAACAGTAATTTTAAACCAAAAAATCTGTTTTTTATTCTTTGTTCTTTAGAGTCAGAGATTGCTGGAAAACTTGAAGAACATGGATTTCATTAAAACTTCGGTACAACCTGCCTTTAATACTTGGAGTAGTTTAGCAACTGGTGGTTATTAAATATCAAATTGTTTGTGAAACAAATTATCTTAAAAAAATGTGATCCTACCCATACCTGTGGCGGTGGTATCATTCTGACTACTGAAATTACCCCTTAAAGTGTCAATGGAATTGTATAAATTTATTTGCATATAGCAGGACTTGGTCCCTAGATTGTATTCCTTGTCCCATTGCTGTTTCTCTCTATGCACACTCAAGCTATGGATATAATGCTCAGAGGCTGCCTCTGTGTTGCTGAGAAGCACCCAATATATTAAAACTTTCCATATTCTTTTATGGTGCACTTTTTTATATTTGAAATTCATTCTTGACTATGGATTTAGCAGCACCCCGGCCAGATGTTGAGATAGTGTGGATGTTCTTACATCTGTAGACAAAGTAGTTGTCCTGCTGTTGAGGGTGTTATGATACAGGATTGTGATGTTTGTTTTTAAAAAAAAAACAAAACAGGAAAACACTGCTCTTAACTGAATACTCTAGTTTTTAAGTGAATTATTTCTATTGCAGCTGTTTCTAATCCAGTTTGAGTCGAAAAGATGCCCTATTCAACAGATATTTTTATTGATCTGACCCTTGTGTATTAGAATAACTACTATATTCATGTATCAGAGGGGTAGCCGTGTTAGTCTGGATCTGTAAAAGCAGCCGAGAATCCTGTGGCACCTTATAGACTAACAGACGTTTTGGAGCGTGAGCTTCGTGGGTGAATACCCACTTCGTCAGACGCAGGTAGTGGAAATTTCCAGGGGCACCATGAAAGCTCACGCTCCAAAACGTCTGTTAGTCTATAAGGTGCACAGGATTCTCTGCTGCTTTTAGTATATTCATGCTAGTTTTCATGGAAAACAAATGACCACAGATCACGTGTGAGTGACAAAGTAATTTTATTGTGAAAATAATCTTTTAGAACTCATGAGTTATGAGATCCACTGTAGCCATTCCACCTTCACTATATATTGTTCTTAATGTCTTCTGCTATGTCACTGAACAGCTCACTTATCTATTCAGAGAGATTTTATGCAAGAAACTTTTGTTCATAGAGCACCAAGGAAAAATTAACTATTAAAAAATAAAAAATTACTGTCTATGAATGTTATCACATTTTTCACTTATAGTGTCCAAAATTCAGTTGTATGTAACTGAAATAGAATAAAACCCCTTTTTCTGTGAGGGGTAGTTTATGCAAACATAGCAAAGTATATATTGAGATATAAGAGTGGTTATACTGTGGGGGATAGCTCAGTCGTTTGAGCTTTGGGCCTGCTAAACCCAGGGTTGTGAGCTCAGTCCTTGAGGGGAACTGGGGTAATGTCTGGGGATTGGTCCTGCTTTGAGCAGGGGCTTGGACTACATGACCTCCTGAGGTCCCTTCCAACCCTGATTTCTATGATTCCAATAGCCCAGTAACCTGTGACAGTGCCAGATGCATTCAAGGGAATGAACAGAACAGGGCAATTATCAAGTAATCCATCTTTGTCATTTAGTCCCAGCATCTGGCAGTCAGAGGCTTAAGGCACCCAGAGCTTGGGGTTGCATCCCTGACCATCTTGGCTATACCATTGATGGACCTGTCCTTCATGAACTTATCTCATTCTTTTTTGAACCTGGTCAGACTTTGGCTTCACAACATCCCCTGGCATCGAGTACCACAGCTTGATCATATTGTGTGTAGTACACTCTACCCCGATATAACGCTGTCCTCAGGAGCCAAAAAATCTTACTGCGTTATAGGTGAAACCATATTATATCGAACTTGCTTTGATCCACCAGAGTATGCAGCCCTGCCCCTCCCTCCCCCGGAGTGCTGCTTTACCGTGTTATATCCAAATTTGTTTTAGTTGGGTCGTGTTATAGCAGGTAGAAGTGTACTTCTTTGTTGTTTTAAACCTGCTGCCTATTAATTTCATTGGTGATCCATGGTTCTTGTGTTATGTGAAGGGGTAAGTAACACTTTCACTTTCTCCACACCATTTATGATTTACAGATCTGTCACATCCCCCTCAGTCAACTTTTTCAAGCTGAATAGTCTGTTTTTAATTTCTCCTCATTGGAAGCTGTTCCATACCCAAATCATTTTTCGCCTTCTCTGTACCTTTTCCATTTCTACATATCTTTTTTGAGATGGGGCAACCCAAACTGCATGCAGTATCAAGGTCTGGTGTTCCATGGATTTATATAGTGGCATATTTACCATCTTTTATAATCTATCCCTTTCCTAATGGTTCCTAATATTCTGCTTTTTTGACTGCCGCTGTACGTTCAGTTTAAGTTTCAGAGACTATCCACAATGACTCAAGATCTCTTGCTGAGTGGTAACAGCTAATTCAGCCTCCATCATTTTGTGTGTATAGTTTGGGATTATGTTTTCCTGTGGCATTACTTGCACTTATCAACATGAATTTCATCTGCATTTGTTCCCCAGTTTTGTGAGATCCCTTTGTAACGCTTGCGAGTCTGCTTTGGACTTAACTATCTTGAGTCATTTGTATTGTCTGCAAACTTTGCCACCTCACTGTTTACCTCTTTTTCCAGAATCATTTACACAAAAGTTTTATGATGAGCTAATTTTTTGTTAGTACTGAGTCAAAACATTACATAACCTAGAACATTGTTAATCTAACAAACCAAATGATCTGGTGGTCTCTAATGTCAGTTTGTACTACAACAATAAAGTTGTTTTAAGTGTTTTCATAACAACACAGATTTTTTAATTCCATTTTAGGTTGAAGATGAACTTAGCTCTCCTGTATGTGGTGTTCAAGTTTTCCCAGAACTTCCAAACATAGGTGTGTAATTTATAGACAAACATGATGGTTGGTCTATTAATTCAATAAGCTAGTTGTATTAGGTACATTACATGTGCACTTTTTCTAATTATCTGAACATAAAACAAGTTTGTTTATATGTAGTGGTTAGAACCACCCCATAAATTGTATTCTTGATGCAAAATTCCATGCATTGAGACAATGGAAGGTGATTACAAATTGTTGCAATAAATACATTTCAATGCTATAATTGCTTTGGAATGACATTTTTTAAATCCCATGTTTGCCCTTTTGAGGTCAAATAGAGTTTAATTTTCCTAGATTTCAATAAACACATTTAATGAAATTTGTCTCAAAAAATTGCCTTTTGCTTTAGTTAAATAAATGAAACTCTGTCTCTGCGATTTTTGTGTCTTTTGGGTTCAGATCAGATGCTACATGCTTGGACTGGCATCTATAATTCAACCCCTATAACCAACAATGAGACACACACTTGTGACACCTTCAATCAGTGGGTAAAGTTCAATGTTCATTCTCTTAAGAACTAAAATGGATGTTCTGTAACACAGAGGAGGATTGAGTTCCTCAGAGAATTATATAACCTAGAACAAACTAGGTCAGTAGTGATAGTTGCCACCAAATGGGTATTTGGTATCCTAAGTGAAATCAGCCTGGAGAGTTTGGGGATTAAAAAGATGGTTTTAGTCTCAAGCACTGGCAACCCGGGTGTCTTTCATATGTTTAAGGTACAAAATAATTATGCTGAATTTAACCCTGATGAAAAACATGGATTCTCTTTAACTCTTGCGTGCCTCAAGAGGTGTGTGTTTGTTTCTTTAGGCCACTGAGATTAAATAAATCTGGTTTTCCTCAGCATTTAAAAAAAAAAAAAAAAGGCAGATCTGAGTTATGTTGCTTTCACTTTACAACAGTTATGTCTCCATTTTAAGTTGGTACTTTCGGGAGGTGAGGGATGTCCTGTATTAGGGATTCCAGTATCCTAGGAGAGGAATGAGTGTCACCTCCCTTTTGCCACAAAAACTTGTCTAGGTTTCTACTGCTCAGAAGTGGAGTAAGCTAAAATTTAAGGTGTTAAACTGCTTACTAGTAATTTTGACACATCAAGAACTACAGCAAGATCTACTGATTTACTTTTGACATCCATTTGAAATGTCACTTTCCACTCAATCTTAGAAACTTTGTATCTACTTCCCTACTCCAGTCTAGGTTTATGAATCTTTTTACTATACAAGCACTAGAGGAAGGGGGAAGCAAGACTACCAAGTGTCAGGACCTTCTTTCCCTACCCAAAACAACTTCCTTATCCATGCCTTGCCTTGTATGAAATCCATGTGTGCCTCCTTTTTTTCCTTCACATTCAGAGTGGGAGCAACGGTTGCATTATGTGTTAAGAAAATGCATCTCTCTAATTGCATAAAATATGCACACTCTAATTAATAAGTATTTTGAACTGTTATACATTCCCAACCTGTTTGGGACCCCAATAACAAAGGCAGCCCTAGATTCTGTTAGGGATCTTATGAAATGGAACACATGCAGGGGGACTTCGTTCAGGAACCTTTCCACCTGTTACTTTTTCCTTCCACCTCTATGTACTCATGACCTCCATTGGCCACTGCCCACCTGCAGTTGTTTCTCTAACCTATTTGAGGCTTTGAGCCACCTGGAAATCTAGTTGGACTAGAAAGTCAAGAGGCAGAGCTAAAACACAACTTTCCAAGCTGGGAAACATGAAAGCTGGGAAACACGACAGCAGGAAGGAGAAATTATGCTGCATGTTTCTGTCACACTTCCCTGTAACACGTAATCCCACTGACTGATGACAGCATGTAGCATTAGTGTGGGTTGAACAGGGGCTAACCTTCATTTTGAATTTTTCATAACTTATTTATGCTCAGAGTCAAGAGTGGCATGAAATTCAACTTAGATATTCTTGGCAAACACAAATTCTTCAAAATAAAAACAATAGAAAGTACTTCTGGCATGAATTGGCAGAAATTTTGTGGTTTTGCAACTGATTTTATGAATGAAGGATTTGGGTATCTTCAGAAAAGAGACCTTGCCATTATAAATAACAGTGAATCTTAGTTGTATTAACAGGACGCTGCCAACTTAAAAATTACACAGTTTTATCTACTATTGTTACAAATAAAGACCAAAAGATGATGACAGATAGTTCTGTTTTACTTGATGCATTTACTTATCAGTCCTTGTTAGTGTAAAATTTTCACAGAGCAACAGGGGGAGAGAAACTTTTTACAACCATTTAAAAAAAAATCACAAAAATTGAATGGCAGCTTAAGTATCTGAACTACTTTTTAATTTTTTTTTAACTGAGTAGATTTCTGGTTGATAGCCTCCCTTTATATACTGCAATTTCAGTATTTTTCTCTAGCTGCTACTAGTAGAACTCCTACTAAAATATACTTTTAAACAAGTGCATGATTTTGTTTTTAAACTAATTATTTTGTAAACATAAACATATTCCTGCTTTATAGGAGAGGAGGTAACCATCTTGCAATAACCACTGAAAAAATTACACATTTTGTGGTTTGCTTAGAAATTGTGAAGTAGGTTTTCATTTTGTTAATATAAGTGTGCAACTTTTGTTTGTTTTTATAGGTGGTGCTTTGAGCTTGCCCACAGCTAAAATTTTACTATGCTTCAGGGAATAACGAATAGTTAACTTTTAAGAAGCAAAGGGAGAGAAACTTTATTAGGGACAATTTAACAGACAAATGGTTCGTTGAAACTATGGGAACAGTCTAATGCAAGTTGGCAATAATGAGAAATTAATGCTCAATAAATTCCTCTAATTTTGCTTTGTCCCTTCAGCTAGGTGAACAGTTGGCACAGTTAGTGCCTGCCAGTGGAGTTGATGTGGTAGAACTAGAAGATGAAGGCACATGTGTACGTTTTAGCCCATTAATGACTTCTGCAGGTAAATGAGTCACTTAATTTAGCCACTTCCATAGATATTTCATCCTGAGGTGAAAAAAATGGAATTTGCTTTTTAAAATTGTAAATGCATGTGTAAAATATCTGTATGTTTAAATCTGGTCTCCTTGGGTTTGCTTTTTTCCTTATTTTTATATTGAGAGGATGTTTTAACACTACAAAAACAACTTCAATATTCCATTGTGCCTTGGTAGCAGTCACGTTAGAAGTAACTGAATTTCCCGTAGCTTTGTCATCTTGTATAACATTATGTTGCACCACATCTGTAAAGCCTTTTACTTTATACTGTCTACATTTACTGGTGAGAACAAGGTACGAAGCTGAGTTATGTTCCTATCTAAAACTGTCAGAATACAGAAACATTGAAGATGAAATATCCTTGCCTTTCCCTCTCTCATCTACTTACAGAATGAAGAAAGAATTTGCCCTGCTTATTCAGATGATTAGACACAGGAACTAAGCCCATGTTGAGAATATAATAGACTAATTGGAAGACTAATAGACTAATTGGACTAACATTAAACTTTTGTTATTTTTATTAGTATTGTAAAGAAAACTTTTTTCCCTCTCTTCTAGAAGAGGGTATAGGCTCTGAAGTTACAGAGAGATGGAGGTAGCTACTGGGAAGAACTTTTAAATTAGAAATTAAACGAGAGAATAAGGGATTCCAGTTTAATGAGTAATTGGTGATACTGAACTTTGTAATTAAAACTGAAGCTGATCTTTTTTGTAGCCTTTTGGCTGTAGAGAGAGGGATTTCCTGTTGCTAACTACCATTATTACTTTAGAATATCAGAAAATCAGTTTCTTGGTGTTACAATTAGCTTATTTTTTTCTCCTTAATATTTGACTCCAGCCATTTTGATGTGTTAAGTGTTTTCAGTGAATGGCAAGCTGAAGAAAAACAGCCTTCAACATACAGATTAAGATAATTTAATAATGTTCAAAAATCGTATTTAGGATTGGCTTGTAAAGTGGGTTATCTATAAATATAGGTAACCATGGCACCTGTCTTACCATATCTAAAATATGAAAACTCGGTCAATTCAGTAATTCACATGCTAATTCATTAGCTCTTCAGTTTTAGGAACGGAAGTACAAGATGTAGATCAGTTGGTGGACTGCTTGAAAATGAAGATACCAATACTGACATGCACACTGCAGCTAAGAGAGGAATTTGAGCAAGAAGTGAAAAGAACAGTAGGCTTGTCATATATTGAAGACCTCAGCTGGCCAGGACTAGGTGTTGTAAGGTAAGTGTTAGGTAGCTCCAGACATGACATTGTTTGAGCTTTACTTCAAGAGATATTTGGATAGACAGTACCTTCAGCAGAGAGAATAAGTGCTCTCTTCACTAGTGATTTTTTGGACCAGCAAAATCTGGCTTATGGCAGAGCTGCAATTTTCTTAACTGACTTGTGAATAAACTACACTTTCTTAAGAGGATGTCTGAATTTTGTGAAATTACTTAGAGGAGTTTGGAACTTTCTAGAAGTTAAAGACCTGGTTTGCTAAAATCATTGTGTTAACAAGTAGAATTTAAGCAGCCTCGTGGATCATTTGTAGTAAACGTTAATGTACCTGTGTACCTTATGTATTTAGCCTACCACTGCAGTCAGTTTATCTTTAATCAGTAGTAAGACTTATTTGTCTCTCTTTTGGCAAATACAGTGCTGCTCATATATTGGAGATCATTATCATTAAGGTTCCTATGTGATCAGAAAGAGCTGAGCCATTATCAATACAATATTTCCAAAAAGCTATTAAGAAATATTTTTCTGTATCCAAAAATGCTTTTCCTTCAACTGTAAACGTTACCAAATTTTCTCCAACTTAGTTGGTCACTATCACTATTCAAACTTTACCCACTACACAAGTTTACAGGTACGTGTAGGTAAATTGTTGAAAGATGTTAGAAGTGCAGATTTGTTCTGTTATGTTTGCATTGTAAAATAAAATGGTTTGCTGTCCTCTGGCTTGATTTTAAAGATATAACAGTGATAGGAAGAATGACGACAAACAAGAGAAAGAAGCAGAGAAAATTAACACTGGACTTTTGAAAAAATTAAATGAACTGGAATCGGATCTCACTTTTTCTTTGGGTAATTATCACTGTTGGTAATATCAGTTCTGTAAATAATCAAGTCATTACCCTCAATTCTTTCTTCCCCAAACTGTATTATAAATCTCACTACAAGCCATATATCCATGTATTATTAAAAAGTTCTGTCTGCTTCTACGTTAAACAGTAGATGTTTCTACAAATATTGTTTTTCTGATCTTGCTTCCTTCCCCACTGCTCGTTTCAGTTGAGAGGCCTACTAGAAAGCAGTAGTGTTGCTTGTCAGCAACAGCTTCAGCAGAGTACATCCATTGTTCCCAGAGAACTCACCAAACCTCAAGCATGATTATACTAAACTGAGAAGTGTTTTCATCCTAGAAAACCCAAATGTTATATTGCTTTTGTTGACAAAGTTCGGACTTATATTTTGTTTTTGAGGGGGCGGCGGAAAAATGTTTTCTTTGTGACTTAATTGGGAAAATTCAAAAATTTGCTGTTAGTTTAGGAACAGCAAAGAACATTTCTTAATGCAGTGTTTACTGGTGGTCCCCCAACCCTAAGTCTATTTCTGATTGTTACAGAGGTGGCATATGCTAGACAAAAAAGGCATCCAGTCATAAACATGTTGATCGTAATGATCATTACTACCAGTATTGCATTCTCAGTTATAAGTTGATTGTGCAAGTGAATTACCCACCACCAGGTATGTTAGAAATGTGCCTAATTGGAGAGGTGTCTGCCTCAGTATTGTACCTAATGAAGCAGGATCTTAATCTCAGACTGGGCTGTTTACTGCATTCTGTGACTAGGTTAGATGTTTTAGGTGACTCTGGCTATAATATATAACTGAAATACTCAGTTACATTTTAACCACTGTATTGCAGGAGTAAATGAATGTCTTACGATATGTTTTGATTGTCCTTGAAATGGTAGGAATGTGTGATTCATTTAGTGGTTTCCAGTCTTACTGTAACTAATTAATAAAACCACTCATTTTTAATTTTTTTAAAAGCAAGTGGCCTTGACATCATGTGTGAATGTGCTTAAAGAAACAGTTGTCTAAAACCCCACTAGAGTGATATAAAATCAGTGAAACATGAGATTCTGCATAAACTTAAACAGTGGCCTCTGTGCACATATGCAATTTCCAGGTGAACCTTGACTGGTCGTCTCAGTGCTACTTCTGCTTTAAAAAGACTACACACAGCGCTCAAGAGCATACCTACAGCTGCTGCATTTCAGCTTTCTCTCAAAGGTGAAATGGGAACATTGAAAATATAGCAAGTCAACATTTTTAGATGGTTTTGCAATGAGTTAATAATGATAAGAAGGGCCACATTTCAAGAGGTGCTAATCAACAGGTATCTAGTCCTATTGATTTTAGTGGGAGTTGAAGATGAGCCATACCTTGAAAGAGGTACTCACCACTTCATAGGATCATGCCCTTAATTTCCTAAGAACTACATAAACATAATTCAATAACCATCTCTATGAGGCGGGTATTTTAATTTCCCTTATACTGAGGTTAAGTGACCGCTCCAAGACATGAACTCAGAAATTTCTGTCTTCCAGATCTTTGACAGTTTTAAAACCCCCAATCCTGCAAACTTTAGGCAAAACTTTCTTTTTTTTATCATGCTCGTTGAGCTTTGGCTTTGTGGAAGCCACTTAACCTGTTGTTGTTTTTTTTTCCATCTGTAAAACGAGAATTACAATGCCTACTACACAAGTGTTGTAAGGATCAATGGTTGTAGACTGCTTTGAAGATGAAAATCAGTAAGTGTTGCTGTCACCTCTACTTAAGGCAGTGTGACTATAGCATTACTTTTCTATTGGAGAGTTTTAATCTTATATATTCATCTTTAAGAATAAGTTGAAATGTGTCAGTTATGGATCCATGCTGTTGAAAGATGTCCCAGAATAACGTGGCTCTTTAGAAGGTACAATAATGTGCTATTTAAGTGTGTTTATACAGTATTCGTTGTAAAAAGGCCTCATTAATCCATCTTTGTTCAACAGCAAGGGGAAGAAAGGGCCTAGTGGCATCCCTCAGAACACCACAGTTTTTGGAATAGAAAACTTCTTCTTATAAGCACACAGTTGTATAAAATATGTACTGTATTACTTGCTATCTAAACTTAGTGATGTCGTTCCTCTTTGAAGAAGTGCAGTGCCAAGTACTTAAGTGTAATCTTTGCATATGCCCAATTCACTGAAAGAAAACTTAAGTACTAAAACAAAAATATGGTTGGATTCCCTGGCACATAAGTGTGAGTAGTAGGGATCCTGTTGTAAGGCTATCTTCCTCTATGAAGCTAAATATTTTTCTCTTTTTACTAACTACACAATCTAGTACATTTTGTAATTTGAAACCTTGTTAAAGAAGCACTTAGATTTTGCTGCAAAAGTGTTAAAATATGGAATCTCCATTCTGTTCATAGGCCCAGAATTTGGAGGGGAGAAGAACTGTGTGTATATCGGCATGGTAACTGAAGATCTGGATGTGTCTGAGCTGGTAGAAACTATTGCGGCAACAGGCAGAGAAATTGAAGAAAATTCTAGAGTATGTATTGAAATCTTACCTATTTTCAAAATTACAAAATGTTTTAGCAGTAGTTTTTCTCCAAACTGGTTTCAGAGCAACTTCTTACTCTTTGATATGAAAGAAAATTGCACGTATTTAGCTATTGATTTGCATCTACATGGTGAGAGAACTTCACAGTATTATGACTCTCTCATGATACCTTGGTTTAGGTTTACATTTTTGTGTTTATAACTCTTCTGCTAGCATTAGACACCTTTCTAGTGCGGAAATAGGCAAACTGAGTGACTGTACGGTTTCCATAATGGTTTAAACTGTCAGAAAAAAATTTCCCTTTTTGAATAATCTCGGGCAGATCATCCACTGGTGTAAATTGTCCCATTGAATTCAGTGAAACTATGCCAACACACCAGCTTGAAAATCTGCCACTTAATGTTTTTCATTGATTTTATTTGTTAAATCAACAGCTTGGAAATCGAATGTACAATGTCTTTCTTGCTAGTAAAAACATTGGTGCTTATACAGGATTACCTGTGACGCTTTGGTTACTATCCCTAATATCTGGCCTATTGAAGTTGTCATAACAAAACCTTCAGTAAAAAGGAAAGTGATGGTTATCTGAACAACACTGCACCCACAGAATAAATCCTTGTTCAGGTGTACTCTGAATATTCCCACTTCTGGGGATGTGCTGATTAAATAGCAGTTCCTGGTGGAGTGTTATTGTGCCTCTCCTGTTCCTTCCCTCACTGTTCCTGAACATTTGAGAGTGAGACTATAAAAGAGGGTATTGGCTCCATAGTCACCTCATTTTCTTCCAATTGCTGCAGTGGATAGATCAGGAACTGCATTTGGACTCTTAGCCTGAATCCCGTGCTTGGATAGTGCCCATTACGCTTAGCATAGATTTAGCTTAGTTTTCTTGTGTTAGCATGTTACAAGTTAGGAGTTTCTTTTTTTTTTTCAAGGAAATATTAAATTTTCTAAGTAGTTATTAGTTCACCTCTGGTTCCACTATTAGAATCCAATGGTGGTTACGAGAGCTAGAGAACAGCTATTAAAAGGTGCACCTTTTGCCCTGCATTTGATGCTTATGAGATGCCCGTCAGGAAGGGACGTTGTCCCTTAGGAGTTCAAGTGCTTTCACCCCGAGAGTATGGGAAGAACAGCAGAACAGACTGCAAATGGTCCTGCTGGCAGGAGGCTTTGACAGACAAGCCCTCTGGATCTTGTACATATCTGTGATCTGTGAGCAAGCAAACGGATCCTGATACTGCTTGAGAGAAGAGGCAAGAGAGACCTCTGCATAAGATGCCATCTTCAGTTCAGATCTCCAAGAAATCTGTGGTACCTAAACAGGATCCTGATCCATTGGATCTGAAACTGAAAAGCAGAAATAACCTGTTGGTGATTGGCTCTGTGAGCAAAGCCAATCTGCAGGAGTGACACCTTTCTTGGAACCAGGAACTTTGGTGGGGGGAAAACTCAGGGTGCAAAGAAGGACTCTGTCAGCAGAGCCTCGGGAGTCAGTGTATGTGTCTAGAGCAGTCTGTCACAGATCTGGTTGAGCACCCCAGTTGGACACTTAGCATACTGCTGTAAGAGGATCCAAACACTGACCCCCATGTGCCCTTAGCTTGCTGGTGCTGAGCAGAGGTTAGGCACTGTCCCAGTCTAGCAAAGCAAAGAGCTGTCATTGCTGGTACACTGGGTTCAATTCTCCATTCTGAACGTCCTCAGTAACTGACCATGACAGTGGTAGCTAAGATCTACCATGTGGATCTACAACCTCAACTTAGGTCAAATCTGGAAGGGAGCAATAAGGACTCTGAAAAGAAAAGGAAGGCTTCTTCAGATCCCCACACTGCTGTGTCTTTGACCTATAAACTCAACTCCTTTATCAGGAAGTTCTGATTCTGTATCTTTAAACTGGCATCTATATAATACCTTCCCTCTCTATACAGGGTTGGTTTGCTGTTTTCAGTTTGAAGGCTATTTCAATCAGATCATTGTACTGCCAATATCTTTGCTTCCTAGTAGAGGAGAATTATTTTCAAGTCAGAGTCCTTTCCTTGAGCTGTTCTCTTGCCTCCAGAGATTTTACAAAGTGCCTCAGGGAGGTGGCAGCACATTTATGGAGACAAGAAATGCACATATACCTGTATTTGGATGACTGGTAAATCAAAGTGTTGCCAGAACAAAATCTATCCAAAATCACATCCTTCACCGATACTCCCTATTTGAGCTGAGGCTCTCAGAAAGTTCAGGAACAGTGAGAGGAGGATATAGGGTAGGGTGCAATAACGTTCCAACAGGCACTGCAATCAAAAGGTTCCACCAGCATAGCTGCACCACTGGCATATTCATGAGTGTAAAGATACAGAGAACACTCAAAGAATTCTGGCTAGAGGTGAGTAGCCAGCATCTAAGTAAGAGAAATTCATGCCATTGCTATTAAATGTGTGACCTTCTGACTTGAAGATCCATGTAAAAAAATCCTACTTTCAATCTACAGTTGTCTATTTGTAGTATTAAATAAATGGCATTAGTCAACTGCTGACCTAATTTAGAAAAATACACAAACATCCCCATTTAAATTTAATCTTCATGTAAGGGACCAAGACGACAGTTTCAGTGCAGTAATGCATGCTCTTCCATTTTTAATTAGCTGCTGGAAAATATGACTGAAGTTGTTAGAAAGGGGATACAGGAAGCGCAGGTTCAGCTTCAGAAAGCAAATGAAGAAAGACTTCTTGAAGAGGTAAGAATTCCAAAATAATCTGTTATGTCCATCACATAACTCTGTAACATTTAGATGGCTCATTCACTAGAATGATCTTTTAACGGCATGATTTACAGGGCCTGCTACGACAGATTCCTGTAGTTGGCTCTGTGCTGAACTGGTTTTCTCCATTTCAAGCATCACCAAAGGGAAGAACGTTTAACTTAACAGCAGGTAGGAATAAATACATCTGCAGCAATAGAACATTATCAATAATTCTGTAAAATGTGGAAACCTTTACAATGTTACACAGATTTCTTGCATCCGACAAGTGGGTATTCACCCACGAAAGCTCATGTGGCACCTTATAGACTAACAGACGTATTGGAGCAAGACTCTTTGCTGCTTTCACAGATTTCTTGTTAACTGATTTATAAGACATCCAAATTAAGTGATTAAAAAGGAACTCTTAAAATCTAAAGGAACTTTGTCTACTCCTTCTCAAACACTGAATAAGAAAATATCTGCTGCCACCACCTGTCCAGTTCCCTTTAAATCTCAATACTTACAATTCTCAAGTCAAATTAAAGTGATTTGCTGGATTTGGCTGCTGTTCTCGCCACTATATTACAAGAAAGGGCTCTTCAAATCATCTGTGCAAATTCCAGATGTGTAAGTTGGAAAACTGGATTTCTGCTTTAACTTCTTGTACAAAAAACAGCAGGATGGGGAGAGCTTAATAGTGTCATAAGAGCATTCCCTCACGTGTGTAATATATACTAGCACGATATCTACATGTGTATCTATATGTATGTGTACATAGTGAAAATTATATATTATGGGGGCACCAAATTGACCTCCATGCTCTAACTAAATTAATTTTTCTATTTGAGTTCTTGGTTCAAGTGTCTTCTGACCTGTCATATTCTCAACCTTCACTAGTCTGTGCAGTAAGACTTTAGTAGTCTGGGAACAGCTGGTTAGAACTGAATTGGGACTAGCTCTTGACTGTGGTGGGTATAGTGTGAATATGGCTTTGTGGAGGGATTCTATAGCAGTGTAAAAGAGTGAATGGAAAAGTTATCCTAATTGGATTCCACTTGTACCTCATGCAAGTCACTGTGGAGTAAGTACTAGCCTAGTTTTCCCTGAGAGCACCAGAAAAAGTTTTAAAATGTGTACTTAGTTCTAACATTACCTGCTTTGAATATTATTTAGTGGTGTCAATAAAACTGTCTCCTTTAAAGACTTTTTCCTCCCCCACCCTCTTGGCAGGCTCTCTAGAGTCCACAGAACCCACATATGTATCAAAAGTGCAGGGGACTGGGACTACCCCACCCCCCACTCCGACTCCCAATCGCATTAAACAAAGACTTCCTGGTAAGTTTCCTCCAATTAATGTTAATAAATGTGCAGTTTGACACTAAAGAACACTCTGCTTTATTCAAAAAGCTAATCAGTACATAATGGAGTTTTATTGCCTAATCAGAGTATGAGTTTTGCTTTATCATCTCCACGTACAGTAACTCCTCGCTTAACGGTGTAGTTATGTTCCTCAAAAATGTAACTTGAAGCGAAAAGATGTTAAGCTAATCCAATTTCCCCATAAGAATTAATGCAAATGGGGGGTTAGGTTCCAGGAAATTTTTTTCACCAGATAAATATATTTAAAAAATATAGTCTTATTTCTTAAACAATTTAGTACTATACACAGCAATGATGATTGTGAAGCTTGGTTGAGGTGGTGGAGTCAGAAGAGGGTGGGATATTTCCCAGGGAATGCCTTACTTCTAAATGATGAACTAGCACTCAGCTGAGCCCTCAAGGGTTAACCCATTGTTAATATAGCCCAAGGGTCGGCAACCTTTCAGAAGTGTTGTGCTGAATCTTCATTTATTCACTCTAAGTTAAGATTTCATGTGCCAGTAATACATTAACGTTTTTAGGTCTCTTTCTATGTCTATAATATATAACTAAACTATTGTTGCATGTAAAGTAAATAAGGTTTTTAAAATGTTTAAGAAGCTTCTTTTAAAATTAAAATAAAATGCAGACCATCCCTCCCCCCGCACCCCTGGACTGGTGGCCAGGACCCAGGCAGTGTGAGTGCCGCTGAAAATCAACTCTGTGCCATAGAGTTGCCTAACCACCGATATAGCCTCACACCTACAAAGCAACACAAAATGGAGGGAGGGAGACAGCATGGCAAAACAGATGAGGGCAATGTGCGTCTCCTCTAAGTGCATTGCCTTTTTAAAGTAGATCAGCAAGCTGCGACAGCCACTGCTTCAAAAGCCTCCTCCATGTCCCCCTGCTCTATAGAGATGGGTAAGCAGGGGAAGGGGGGACACACCTGAACATACACCTATTCCCCTAACCTACCATACGCCCCCCCCCCCCAGCAAGCAGGAGGCTCCAAGGAGCAGCACATGGCAGTGGGGGAAGGGACAGCTGAACTGCAGGCAATTAATGGCCTGCTGGGCAGCTGCTGCACAGGGAACTTAGGCCCCCCCCATCAGCTCCCTGCTCCCCTGCTGGGTTCCAAGCCCCCAGCAGGTAGCTCCAACAGACTGCTCTTTCTGCAAGGAGTGGACAAAGCACGTGGCTGCCAAACATAAGGGAGCATGGCACACCTTTAAACGAGCATGTTCTCTGATCAGCAACATAACAAAAAAAACCCATTAACCAGCGAGGAGTTACTGTACATTACTTTCCTGATCAAGTCAAACTAGAGCACTACTCTTGTTTATAATTGTACCTGTCGGCCTGTTGATTTTGAATGACCAGTGCAGCAGTCAGAGCTAAACATTCCATGGAGCACCATTCAAATCCATCTTTTCCCCACCCCCATTGTGCTCTGAAGGAATAATTCCTGGGACTGCAGGGGAGGTAGTTGTCCTTCTAAACAGTAATAACTACCTCTGACCACAGGGCTTTTTCCTGTAGAAAATATTGTAGAATTGTAAGTTCTCTAGTTCACTGAGGGTTAGTGAGGTTTGCAAATTAGCAAGAAAACAAACCACAACTGCAAAAAACCAAGGACAATGTATTTTATTTATTTTGGGCACTGCAAGTTTTTTGCTGTACTACACAAATGTGGTATTGTGTGATTTCATACTAAGGTATCATTACTGCCACAACAACATAAGTCTGCTCAGGAGCAGCAAGATGAGCTTTTCCTTTCACTGTGTAAATGAGTTAATTAGCTAGGTGTAGGCTGGCAAAGCTATACTGATAGTCGTGTCCTTTTTCCTCTGGTCTGATTTAAGTTTGAATTTAGTTCTGGACTGTCAGCTTTTCTGGAAATTAATCCTTTGGAAATTCCTTTGAAGCACAGTGACCTGTTGCAGTAATTTACCCATCCAAAACAGTCTTATCAAATAATGTGTCCCTTGGCTTGCTCTTTTTACTGACCATCAGTTTTTTCCAGCCAAGCCTTAACTGGGTTACTGTTTACACAAAGACAAACAACTACTGGTGCAGATTACATCAGTTACACATCTGTGCTTGTATGTCTAAAGGAACTTAAATACTGGTGCTAAATTGCATCCACAGCTTTAAAAATAGAGGCCAGCTTTTTAAAATGTGGCTTATCGTTTGTATAGATTCATCTGTGCATTTACTGCCTTCTAATGCTATATTCATTAAACATTTTCACAGGTCAAAAGCTTTTTAAAAGATATTTAAGAAGCTCTGATGGATTTAGTGAGACCAGCTCAGTTAGTCACACTGATGACTTGGAAAAGATGGAGCAACGATCCCATTCTGTGTCTACTGTACAAGAGCAAGGGACTGTGGAGACAGAGAAAGCAGAGCAGCAGAATGAGATAGCACAGGTAACAAATGACAAAACTGAAGACCTGCAAAGTGACAAATCACAACAATCAGGAAATGACTGCACTAAAGTAGAGGAACAAGAAAGTTTAAGATAAAAACCAGATTTTGTGAATGAAGACTTTGTATAATAACCACATTCTCTGTACGGCGTGGAAATTTGATGTATTCAGAATGAACAGTGTCACACGTTAGTACAGTAACTACTACTGTAATTCACAATTAACAGGGATTTTGCACAAAAGCAAGTTAAAAACAAAGCTTTTCCCCCTAGGGGCCAGTTAACTTGTTTTATTGTACACTTAGGATAATTGCTTCAATCCTATATACATTATCTCCCAAGTGATATTAAAATACCTGATTTATTTTAATGACTTCTAAACACTTGCCTGAAGGAATATTTTTTGGCAAAAGTGACAGTTATTGTATGAATCCAGGTGGCACTATAGTGCTTAATGAGTTGCTCATACATTTGTGTTAAGGTTAAGCACCTGGTGATATTTGTAAAGTGGTCCTAATTTAAAAATATTCAATAAACCTAGTAGTTGCTCACCTTTATATTTTAAATCAGTTTAATTTTAAAAAACAAAAGCACAATAATTTGGTAGCCATGCTATCTGTAGTGCACATCATCTCATTGCTTTAATGTTCATTGGAAATCCATTGCCTCTTACTAGAAAGGTTGTCAGGCAGTTGTGGCGCAATGAGTGATAGGGATGTATAAGTAAGTGTGTATATTATGACTATGTAAATACTGCTTTGCCATCAACAACTTTTTTTTTTTTTTTTTTTGCTGTTGAATGAATTGGCCCACTCAAACTCTTTACTCTTACAGGGCTTGTGTTAACTCTTTTAGAAAGTAATTGTGCCTCTGCATGACAGTCATTTCTTGCCTCTATCACTGGCAAGCAGCATTGATACAGCTCTCTGTATTTACTGCTGTACACCCTTTATAACCAGATCCAATGAACAGTTACGGGACTTTTTGGTTATGTATTTTTAAAGATACTTGTTAGTAAAGCGTGAAAAAGTCATGTTGGTGATGGTTTTTACACTATTCTGATTTTTGAGTAACTAACTTTTAGTAGATATTGAAATTATAGGTTACATACACTACAGCACATAGCTCCTTTTTAATCTGTTAACTTGTGATATTAGAAGTATTTTCACCTGCAGAAACTGATTTTAGTGTGGAAGCAAAACAGATACATTAAAAAAATGGATCCAGCCCTACAAAATTGACTTAACACTATCATCAGTATTCCCTTTTCATAAATAGGATGTGTATAAATTACTACCTTGTGTTGGTCATCATGATGGCTCTAGTGCTAACAGGATTGGATAGCATTGTGATATTTTAAGGGTTTTTCATTGATTTATATGTACTGTCATCTTTTCAGTTTTTGATTCTTTGGGGAGCTCAGGTTATATTAAGTCAAACTTTGTTTATAATTTCAGATATTTCTCAGATAAAACAGAGTGCAATTTTTCTTAAGTATGAAAATAATTAAGTCAACTAGTCTTCCTTATTAGTTTTTGGTAATGAAGTACATTAACATGGGTATATTTGTGGGAGGCAAAATGAAAAATTTAATATTTTTATATTTGGAATTGCTGACCTAGTGGTTTTGTTGGATGAGAGCTACATACTTTAGATATTACCCAAATGTTTCAATAAAGATTCTTCAAATTACAACTTCTGAAGTCAATTACCATTAAAGAAAGTTGCACTAAAATCTGTACTGTAGTTTAAGAACAGGTGTTTGACCAATGGGGTGGGTGGGTGTGTTTTTCTAGGTACCATTTGATGACATAAGCCAAAGAGAAACTGGTGTATCAAATACCTCTACTACAATATCTATCCATATATTGCATAGCCTGTGTTCCAACTATTGTGGCTACTTCCAGTTCACACAAGGCTCCAGGAAGGTAGCCTGAAACATCCTGGATCCTCCCCACCTGTAATGCTGAGTCTAAGTTTTAAGTCCAGGGCAGGATAGAAGTTGCTTTTGAGTTTGGTTAAAAGTTTTTAGAGAGAAGCTCTGAGGCCACTACACTCATACAGTGGAACAAAAAAGAGGAGCTCTGGAGGGGAGAAAATGGCAGGCTGGTGACCAATGTTGTGTGGGCTAGTGATTAAGGGAAGAGACTTTAAAACAGACCTGGCCAGAGGGCCAAGTGACAAGAGAGGGTACTAGGTGATGAGTGCTGCTATGCTATGCCTGGCATTGCAAGCAGTGAATCCATTCTTCTTACTGGACATGGAATTATAGGCCTCATGTATTCTACTGCAATGGTTTAGTGAAGTTGTAATTAGCAAATTCAGCATTGCCCTGACTTAACAGGTGGATGTACAAGAAGAAAATGAAACGAGATGAAAGTAACTGCAGAAGTCACCTGAAATCCATAACTTACTGTATTTTGTGATCGTTTACCTGTCTTATAAAACAAGATTATCTACTTACACTGAAAACTTATACTAGGGCTATTAAAGCATAATACATTTTATATAAAGCAGCTGCTGCTAAGTGTCTCCCAGTTTGAGTTGTAGAAGATAGACAAGATTTACTTATCAAAAAGTGCTGGGTTTCAGAATAACCAAACTGTCAAGTTTTCCCAGTGCAGGGATGAACATTATGTAACCATAAAACAGAGAGGAGACAAACCTTAAGCAAGTATTTCATGACATCTTCCGTGTAGCATCTTAATGTAAAAAAGTATCAATATCAAGGTCTAGGTAGGTTTTAAAGAGGTTTAAAAAAAAAGCAGCAATATGCATAGAAGAAATATTTCCATGAATGTTCTTAAACTCCACCCACAGCATGCAAAGTTACAGCTTTTCCTGTCTTCTCTGCAACCCAAACAATGTAGCAGTGAGTGAGCATCTTGGGCTATTTTATTTCCATTGTCCAAGCTTCAGAGAAATGCAAAAAGTAAGCAAACAACTCAAATAGTGAAAATTTGAGTTTAATGTTTATTTTAACAGATGATGCCCAGTGACAAAGTTTAGTGACATCTCCAGTTTATTAGTGAATATAAAGATTAATTATTCTAGACATTTTTAGAATTGGAGAGTTGTACTGAATCATACACTATTACTCCAAAAGCAGTGGTAAAATGGCACTGTTTAACAAATGTGCTTTCAAGGCTTATGCTCAGCAATCAATCCTGCAGGGTTAATGATTATATCTTTCAGTGTAGAAAAGCCCCTGGCCAACTACTGAAAAATCTCATCACCAAAACTTATTCTTTTTTATTTATTCATTGAAGAACTTAATGTTGGGCATTTAAAAGAAATCTCTCTCAAAAAATCCAAATTACCAGTGAATAAGTTAGTATACACATTATACTTTAAATTGTATTTAAAGAGACACCTAGTCCCAGCTCAAAAACACACTCTTGAAAGGGGAACTGCATATTAAATCTCTCTAGATAGATTTTGCAGAAGGCCTTAATATACAACAGATTAGCACCAAAAGTAAAAATGGGGGAGGGGCACAATTTTAAGGACCATCTGTAAAAAAGAAAATACCAACTTATGTAAGTAACAGTGCAAACAAATGCACCACTGCCAAAAACATGACTTTGAAAAGCATTAAACAAGGCTAGTCTGATCTCAGGGACAGCAGGGGATTTGGCCAACATGGATTCAGAAAGATGCTCTTTGCAGCAAAGTGGCCACACTTTTGGCAAGGCAGTGCTTTCCCAAAGCACATCCTCCAGTGTTTGCCTCAACATTAAATAGTTTCAAAACAGACTCTCTCCCATAAACCTTCTTCGGTCTTTTTATAAAGTCGAGGTTTCCTGTTAGGAAACAGGGAGTCAGCGGGAAAGGGATGCTCTTTTAAAAATAGTAATGTGGATCTAAGGTGGGAAACAAAGTGCGGTGGTTCAGCCAGAGGCGATGTGGAAAGATGCTGAAAAACAAGATGGTATCATGAACTATTTCGAACCAGATAGATAAGAACATTTCATGGCTACTGGTACCTCTAGCTTTAATTTCTGACCTAGAAAAATGCACCACCCCCCTTTCAGCAATGCACAGAAAAGCAATCAGGGCTGACAGAATGCTAGCACAAAACACATTTTTGTAACTTCAGTTACCTGTAATATCTGTTTATCATCTTGCTCCAACCACAAGTCCACATGTGGGAAAGGCATCCAGAAGTAAGGTCCAATGTGGAGTTGTTCTGTCTTTGCATCATAAATATTAGTCATCTGTAACACAGAACAGACTTTGAGGGTTTCCCTATTGAAATTGAGCAGCAGTAAGTGAACTGAACCCTCTATCACACTGAGCCAACCATGCCATGAAGGGGAATGAGCTTAGAGCTGGCTCCACAGGTACTTCCCCCACCCTCTGATATGCAACAAACTGCAGCGCCTGTCCTAGGCCACAGGCTATTCTTAAGTGTCCCCTGCTCCTGTCCTGTTCAGCCATCTACCTCTCCTTCACTGCTTGTCTTGTTTCAGCTCCCTTGTCCACCTTGCAATGCTGCTATACACTCAACTCTCCCTCCCTACTCTGCCCTGAATTAACCAAACGACTGGACAAAACAGCTGCTCTGCACTTATAGAAGAGGCTAAATAGCCTTATGTGACAGAATTTTGGGCTCAAGACCTTAAGTGGCAAACCTTAAACTCACAGAGATTCCAGCTGTTTCTACACCAAGATCCTGGGGACAGTAAGAGGGTGTTCCCCTGTTACGGTTTAGTAGGCATGGGTCAAGATCCTGCAACTACTTCCTTGTGTGAGTGTCTTCTTACTGAAGTCTTTAGCCTTTGGATGAAAGCAGTGTCTTTATGTAGCACACCTGCATCTGAGAGATCGTGTGGACCAATGAGAGCTGGGTTCAATTCCCAGCTCTGCCACAGACTTCCTGCGTGACTCAGGCAAGTCACTTAGTCTCTGTACCTCAATTCCAGGTCTGTAAAATTGGATTAACACCACTATCCCTCTCTCACCCTTCCTCTGCCAGGGACTGACTCCAGCACCTAGCACAGTGGTATTCTGATCTCAGCTGAGGCCTCCAGGAGCAACTGTAATACAAATACTGAAGTCTGTCCTTGTTTCCAAATAGAATACTTGTCAAAGTTTTCCACCAGGTACCAGCAGCTGTTTAGTACAAATATTGGCTGTTATGTTCAGTGTTCGTCTCTGATTACACAACCACAAACTGGCAGTATTTTATCATAATTAGAGTAACTTCTCCTTAAGGAGTAACTATTAGTTTCTGACACAGACAAAATAAGAGTATTTTTCTCTTGTTCCTCCCCCTCCCCCCCACACCAAAACATATATTTGTTTTCACTCACTGGTGCTCCTGTTAACGTACGAGCTGAACGCAAATCCTCATCTGGTCCCTTATCTGGAAAAGTTGCATGGAAAATCTCTGCTGTTTTAACATTCACAGCTGGGGAGAAAATGGTTGGAATTAAAACACAGTTAACCAGCTAATGACAACATTTAAAATGTCCATCCCCCCACAAACAGCATTCCAGACCAAGAGCGCTCTTGGCACAGACAGAGGTGAATTTCAGAACCTATCAGACACTAATATCAAAGACTGACAGAGAAACATGTCTGGTAAGTTTCACTTTCTGCTTCACTTGTATTTTCACAGTGCTATTTGGTTGGGTTTCTACTAGGCCCGAGGAAAGTTTAAAGGAATATGGTCCATTTGAAGATACCACTATAGGAATACAATTTTTGGACAAATTTCATTCCTATAGTGGTATAAAGATCACAAACAAAGTAGTTGGGGGAGGGGGGGGAAGAGAACAAAATCAACTAAACCCATCAGAAAGGAGTTGGTCTCCAAACAGAAAAGGCAAAGGAATGAGCAGTCTAGTTCACTGCAGGCCAATAGTTCAGCTAAATGCCATGAAATAACCCTGGGGGTCTCTGATCTCATTAAAAGGAAAGAAAAAAAATATACACATGCTCCTGCCCAAGAGGACCCTTTCAACAGGCATTTCCCAAGCAGCAGTACATCTTTAGCATCTAGCAAAGCCAGTCTCTGAGTGGTATTAGCAGCAGCCCTGTCCTACCAGAGTTAGCATCAGAGCTACACTGCTCTGTGCACCATGGTATTTTAGATCTTCTGTATTAGCCTTGGCTGGCCAATGTGTTACCTTTACAAGTCTGAAGAGCAACCAGTTTAGAACAGTATTCTGTACAAGACGCATTGTACTCACCTATTCCATAAATGATTGGAAAATGATTGTCCTTTTCCTCCCTATCATTTAATTCTGTTTCAAAAAGAACAAATGTGTCAAATAATCCAGACATTGTCAGCATGTTTATTTCTAAGTAGCATTAGTTTAGCTTTAGTCAGGGAGGTGCCCAGACCTTACCAAAAAAAAGTTGTGGGACATGCAGCATAAAGCAGCCACAAGGGAACTGGAGACGTAGGTTCATATCCTTGTTTAACTAAAGTGAAGTGTCTTATCATGGTACACAGGACAAATGCAGACAGTCAGGGTCGTTCCATCTCAGAAGAATAGCGACTGCCTATGCCAGTTCTGAATTAATCTTTATCTTCGGTGGACATTTACCCCCAGAACAGAACCAGACTATATAAAAATCACACCACCCCAGAAATCATTCACACCCTAACCGGCCTGGGACTGACACAGCTGCTCAGGACTAAAATGCACTGGCAAGGGCAGCAGGGGAAAGGTGTAACTCTTCTGCCCACACCATGACTGGCTCTAGCCAAAGCTACTGGCCCTCAATTTCACATGCCAAAACCATACAGCTGTAATGATGCCATGTTTCAAAGGTTTACGCTACAGCCAGTGTGAAAATACAGCTCGTGTTCTCACTGAACATGAGACATCAAAAATAATCAGACTTGAATTGGCTACGATGGAGGAAAAAGGAAACGGAAGAGGGGACAGAGGACAAGGATGATAAAAGATCAATAATTTGGGGCACATGTTTTCTAGGCTTCTGCACACTTCATTCATCTGTCTGCTGCAATACTGACAAAACACACACACTAAATGCAGGAGGCAGATCTAGATGTCAACTGTTCCCAGATGGATTTAGGTTTCCTTCCCAGCAGAAACAAACGTCTTCAATTTGGAGTGCTCACAGGACCACATGGGTGAAATATTTCAGCTATTTCCACAGGTCCTACTAAAAACTGCAAGTTGCCATAGCACTTCTGGGCAGAGAAGCCCTAGCCAATGCCCCACCTGCGGTGTGCTGTGGTAAATCACTATTTCCAGAATACTGACTCTGGAATACCTAACTAAAATAAACAGATCAATATACAACAGCAAAAACCACTGTTGGCAATAAGCTCTCATGTGCCTAGTGCTCACTGACTCACAAAGCTTACAGGCCGGATCGAAAGGTTGTCTCTCCTAAAATGAAGAGCCTCACATTTATTTCAAAGACTAAACATACCTTTACAAAAGGGAACATTAAAACTCTTACCCGTCACACACAAAGTCACCAAATGGACATCATCTTGCTGGAGATCAAATGTTCCTACAGCAACAACAGTAGCAGCAAGGTATAAAACTGACTCATGTCAAGGCATTTAAACTATGGGGTATAGCAATGCTGTGCACTGCAGATTAGACATCAGGCCCTCATTACCAGCAGGAAATCTCCCACTCCATTGTTCTTGATACAGATAATGGACCAGTGTGTGTTTTCCAGATATGTCTCAATATCTTGCTCTTATAAAATAAAGAGAAAGCTACTCTATATAACAGTAATTTACACAACTGGCCACTGGCAAGGGCAGAAAGCTGTTAAAGAGAAAGCCTTGTCCTATCAACATTTTATGCCTTTTACAAGCACTTGTTTAAGGTAGCTCTGGCATTGTTATCTCAGGTTTAATTTGTTACACATTTAGCAGGGTACATTCATTTGTAATACTCATTTTATATATGGGTAAATACAGATACAGAGAGAGAAGCGACTTGCCCAAGATCATACAGCATAGTATGTGTAAATCATCTCACTGCACCACCCCTATGTATAAACACATGCCGCACTTCAAATTCCCAAATGGAGAAAAACTCAAATCCAAGATTTTTTCTACTGTATAATTGAGGATTAAAATTACACACACACATATACTTGGCCCAAATCCAGCCAAAATCTAGTTTTTGGACATGAGAATGGAAAAAATGTGAACTTACTAAGAAGCTGATTAGTAAGTTTTTGTGATAACTGCCTATCATCATTGAAACCTCCAACTAGGTGAACTTCCAGCCTAACAAATAGAGATGGAATAACAGGAAACAGCAATTAAAAAGGCATCCCAATGTGAATAGCTTTTCAATACAATCCCCAGCCCACACTGTACAGTGATCATTAGAGAAGGCTCATTTATTATAGTCACATGCGTCAGTTGATCGTGCATTACCTCATGACCTAATGTGAGTGACCTCTTTGTTCTGGACGCTATAGGGAATATCAGATGAGCAGCACAAGCGAAGGACTTGAATCTGAGAGGCACTGAACATGGGAAGTTGCCACTGAGCTTGATGGGATTTATAGGTGCTCAGCTCCTCACGGGACTGGACCTTAAATTACAAAGCTGTTTTTAAGCTTCTCAACAAGGTCAATTAAATGTACTCCAGCGACTTCCTTACAACTCACTCAAACCTTAAGATCGGGGTCTTGGTGAGATGGGTGTGTAAATATGGCTCCTCTTTCACTCTATAGGTTTGTTCTCAGTGGCCAAGCTCTTCAGAAGTGACTAGTGATTTTCAGGTATCCAACTTTAGGGGACCCCCGTAAAGGGACTCAATTCTTAGACAGTGCTGAGTAGTCACCAGCTGAAAATCAGGCTCCTTTACGGCATTCCAAGTAAGTCTTGGATCAGGTGTATTCAGCATTGTAGCTGCCAACTTTACCAAGTTTTGCCTCTACAGGTCTAGCAGGAATAAACACAATCAAAAGGAATTGAGCTGGATTCTTTTCTGGCTCCCACAACAGCAACAGAATTTATAACTAACTTCTGATTCAGAATCTTTATTGTTTTATGTGCAAGTCAGAAACTTCCAGCTTAACTCAGATCCCAGAATGAGTTTACAGAACCAAAATAGCAAAAATCGCTGTGTGAAACTAAGCACATTTGAGATGGAAATCACTGAGACCCAATAAACATGGAACCTCCAATGGCAGTTTTACAGACACACTATTGAAAGCAGAATCACGCTTTAAATTAAATCACTGCTAAAGGAACTACAAAAATAAAGTATACATTCAAACATCAATGGTGTGAGTAAATCAAGAGCAAGAAAAGCTATTAAATCCATAACAATGCCAGCAGGCAAAAAAATATCACTGTGGAAACAGTACCTTGTTGAGATGTGTTTTCCTGCCCTAGCTCAACAAGCTGCTAATTCTTTATCTGAGCCCCAAATGATCACATTTAGAATTTTCCGCCTTACACACAGACACCTGTGAAACACCATATACAAGACATAATAGAGCAGAGCTGACCTTCCGCATTCTGTGTCATTAGAGAAAGATTTTACTGCACTCATAATCAGCGACACCTCGGCCTGCGTGTTAGATCCATCACAGTGTGTCAGGCAGGTAGCCCCACTCCCTGGAAGGCAGGCAATAAGGAAACATTTACCTGACCACAGCTCTGTACAACAGCAACAAAAACTTTGTCATTCTGTAGAGTAGGTTATAAAAATGGATAAACCACATCCAGATTTTACAGGAGGAGAAACTGGCACTAAGAGATTAAGTGACTTGTCTGATATCACACAAATTCAGTGTGGTCAGGAACTGAACCTCAGTCTCCTGATTCCCAATATCCTGCTGAAACCACTAGGTCTCCTGTGCTGCCTTCATAAGAGCAAGAGAAGGAGTTCCATTCCCATCTCTCACTAAGGGCTTGTCCACACTTGAAACACTATTGCAGCACTTCAGCATAGACATCACCTATAGCAGCACTTCTCAAGTTGTAGGGCAGGACCCCACAGTGGGTCACCATGGCTGGCTTAGACTTGCTGGGGCCCAGGGCCGGAGCCGTAGCTTGAGCCCCACCACCCAAAGCATGAGGGTTTCAGCGCTGTGTGTTGGGACTCAGGTTACAGGCCCCTAGCCTGGGGCTGAAGCCCTTGGACTTCAGCTTTGCGCCCTCCTCCTTCACCCTCCAGGTCAGTTGGGCTCGGGCAGGCTCAGGCTTTGGACCCCCGGCCTGGGGTCATGGTGCACTGAAGTTTGAGAACCCCTGACCTATACCAATGGGAGTGGTTCTCCATCAGCACAGGTAATCCACCTCCCCAAAAGGCAGTAGCTAGGTCAATGGAAGAATTCTTCTGCTGACTTAGTGCTATCTACACTGGGACTTCGACGAGTTTAACTTCGTTTCTCAAGGGAGTGGATTTTTCAGTCTAAATCTGGATCGATCTAAATTCTTTAGTGTAGACAGGCCCTGAGTCACTGTATGACACTAGACAAGTCACTTACTTAACCAACATACCAGACTCCTGTGGTCTAAGGGTCAAAGTAAACATGCAGCTCTAGTGTATGCTGCTGAAGGTAATGCAGGCTGGTAATAACAAGATCTGTTTCTTAAAACTTGACCCATGCAAACTAGAATAAATGAATTACGACACCCAGTGCAAGCTCAATACATCAAATGTGGAAATTCCGTATGCAGTAACAGTTATTACACAGCCATTATTTGAGAAACATGCATCTCATGGTCCAGGTTTCCTTTACGACACCTGTGTGTCTGAGCACCACCAAGTGGCAGGTAGTTGCATCATCAGACCCAAGGATGGACACGGAACCTGTTTTAAAGAAGAGAAGTACAGTAAGAATTTGGCCGTCATGCCTGTTGCTTCAATAGCTAACATTATTGCATCCCCACGTACCGTCTTTAGGGGTGGTCACTGCAAACTCTCTTTGCTGGATGTACAGAAGTCCTTTGGGTCCCACTGTTTGAGCAGGTTGGCCTCTTAGAGCTCTTGCTTTCTCCTGTAAATAAATTGCACTCAGACTAAAATGGCTGAAAGACTCAACCAGGCCTATGGAAAACAAAGGGAATCCGGTGGCAGTTCAGGGAAGACCATGAAGGCTGAGGTTGACCATAAATACTTATATTTCATGGTGTTTTACATCTTCAGTAACAAAAGGGGAAGGCCAAAGACTCTAAACTTGGATTGGATATCAGCGGACCTGAGTGACTGGTTTCCACAACAGCCAAGTGTACAATCATGAGTTTTGGAAGAAGGCTATAGAAGTCATTGACCCCCAAAGAGGTAGGTGGCAAGAAAGAAGAGTGTTTTACATCCTCGAGGCTCTTTCCAAACGTTAACCAGTTAATCTTCACATCACCTCAGACACAAAGAGACTGTCATCCCCACTTTAAAAATGGAGAGACAGAAAAAGAAAGGGACTTGACCAAGGCCACATAATCATCAATTAATACAAGAGCTGAACTCAGCAGTTTCTGGCTCCTAGCCCTGTGCTTAGTCTACTGCTATGACTAGAATAGTTAAATATTTAAGTCAGACCTATTAGCTTCCCTATAGTTGTTGTCTTGGATGCTTTTAAGAGACATTCACAAAGGATAATTTTTAAGGCTTGACTCTGACAACCTTACACACATACCCCAAATCGCATGATGCAACATGAGTAGTGCTGCTAAAGTAAAAAGGACGCCTTCTGGAGGAAGGTACCGTTCAGGGTGAGGAAGGTAATCACAATGTAGAGATAAATTACCAGAAGATATGAACAAAATAATCAAAAACAACTTACAAGTAATCAAGTGATTTGATTATTTCATTCATTATAAATCTTTATTATTATTATATTAGTACTAGAGAATTAACATACATAAGCCTCCTATTTGGAGAATGAACCAAAGTCTATTGTACCAGCAAACCCTGGATTACTCAGATGACTCTGGGTCTCCCCATTAGAAGCTGTCTTGGAAGTAGGAGCACAAACACTATGTTCCTTTCTTTAGCTGGTAAGAAACTCCTCCTGCCGGCTGGAACGCAGTAGCGGGATAGATTCTAAGTGATATTTGCTCATCTACGCTCCACAAACATTACGTAACCCTCCTTCCCTTAAACCAAACTGTTACTGAGTTCTCAGTTTCCTGAAGCTGACCACACACATCATTCAACACTGATTTACTTTACTACCCAATGACAAACTTGAGTCTGTTTTGTTCTAGAATGTTTAAGACTGGCTATGCATGGCCTGATTTGGGAGCTGCAGTGGCTCAGTGAGAATCTAGCCTGAAATGTTAGTACAGGGTATGGACTTGTTGATTCACTAGGGGTTCTCCATTTCCAGTGACTATAACAGGACAGCATTCTCTAGTATGGGAAGGGGGGAAAAATGGAGCTTGGGCTTTTTTTGTTTTTTGTTTTGTTTTTTTTGCTTGATGATGCATAAAGACACCCCCCTCCCCCAATACTCATAGCTGGACCTCTATGCCCCTGCACTGCCCATGCCAGAACGCCCTGTATCAGGGCTTCTGGGCCCCCAAGAACACCACAGGCTGGGATGTCTATGCCTCCCACATGTGGGCACCAGATCAGGGTTTCTGCCCTCCCACTCAGCATCCCACGGGGGGCGGGGGGAGCATGCCTCCAACACCCAAGAGCTCCCTATGCCAGAGAGACAAGGTCTGGCTTGAGAGCTGCTCTCTCTCACCAACAGAAGCTGGTCCAGTAAAAGATGTTACATCTTCCACCTTTTCTCTCCAATATTCTGGGACCCACATGGCGACAACACTGCATATATCTGTGCCAGGGCATTTAGCCCACTGAGAGCACGAAACACAGAGGCGTACAGATCCCCATCCTACCTGAGAAGTTGCATGTGACATTGGTAAACTCCCCATTTTCCCGTCAGAGCCAACAGGCTCTGGACTTCTCATAGAGGAGAGGGGCCTCCTGTCCACCCTGCCCAGCTCTGGAGCTGGTACAAACCTACTCCCTCCAACTGGCCACTATAGCTTTGCTGGTTGGAGTCCGACAACTCTCCTGCCTCCCCGCTGGGGCTGCCCTTCCTCCCCTGCACCCCCTGCCAGTGCAGCTCCCGTCCTCTTACCTCCAGGTGCGGGTAGGTGCGGATCACCTCCCCCGGCGGCTGGGCCAGGTCGATCCGATCCCCGTTAATCAGCAGAGGCATCTCTGGGAAGTGCCCGCTCCCGAGGCTGCTGGACGAGCTACTTCCGATAGCAGCCAGCTGGGAGAAAAGGCTGCATGGGCTGACATCGCAAGGGGTTCTGGGAGATGTAGTCCGGATGCAGAAACCTGGTTTGGATTTGAGTAGTCTGTGTAAGCAGCGGGAGTGTCTGCTGCAGGAGCCTGCAAACCTGACTTCAACTAAGGGCGAGGAAAGAAAGATACTGATGCACGTTAGACCACGTCAGCATAGGTACTCTCCCCTCTTAAAATGAAACTTACAACCCCAGAAAGGATTGAAGAAATATGTGGTTCACAGCTAGGACAATTGCAGATCTGTCTGAATGTCCACCTCCAGGACAGGGACTACTGAACTCCAGAAGGGCTATATTTAAAATAATACAATACATCTCTAATGGAAACTACAGGGGGCCTATCATGGAATCTGCCCATGACAGCAGGTTTTAGTTCTCTCATGAAGAGTTACATCAATTACACAAGCAGGGCACAAATACTCATCAAACCAAATTTTCAGCAGGCCAATAGAGGCCCACTGAATGTGTGGGCCCATCCATTTGTACATGTAAAAATCCTGTCTTTAGATAAGAAAAGGCAGTAAGATACACTCGCACATACAGATTTTCTAATGTGGGTAGTTAGATCCATGCTGAAAATTTAGCACATTATGTCAAATTAAGAGTTTCATACCTTAAAAGCAGTAAATAATTAATTGCTTGGGGGTATATTCAGAAATATTTACTTAAAACTGGGTATTTTCAGTCAGCCCCCACTTCCTACGCACTGGCTTGGTATCTGCAGCACTCACATCACAGTCCTCACTTCTAATGGCCCAAGTCAGACTTTGTACAGGCTGGGAAGTGATACTGTGGTCTGACATGCATTTGTTTAAGACTTCATTCAAGTCTTAAACAAATCTGCTTTTTCTTTCTCCACAAAAGTCAGCGGAATCAGACGTAATTACTAAATTATGAGTTGTACTGGAAGGGTCCCTCAAACTGTTGTCAGCAAACTGAAGTGAAGGAAATGAGATGAAATCAGCCCTTTCTGGATACTACTACAAATCTCTGGCAGAGATTATTTATAACTAGCTCTCATAAAAATACTTTTGTAGAGGCATTTTTGCTTTTGACTACACTAAATGTCATGTATTTTCAAATTAATTTCCCAGAGATACAGATACCCAAAAATGACATCCTTCTCAAAAGACACACACAGACCTTACGTCATATGCCACATGATAAGCAGTGGGCTATATATATTGCTAGTTAGACCTGAATGGAAAATGTAAAGATGTTGGGAGAAAAACCAGACTCCCCCTTTCATTTTCCAGCCAGCTGTATGCTCAGTATTCTCACTATAATTTTGCCCAGCAAAGTATAAACACTTCTAGAAAAAGTGCAGCTTAATAAGCTTATTAGCTAAGAGTTGTTGCCTCCTTTTGTTATGGTTATAAAAGCATAAATGGGAAAAACAAGCAAAGAGAATGCAGTGTCCATAGTCTTTGTGATCACACATAGCCCTAATCAGGGATTTATCACAGACTAAGACACAGAAACAATGTGGGTGCCCCTTGTTAAAATACTGCTTACACAGAAGATCCCTGACAGTCTAACACCCTGAAAAGTCTGGTGTTGACTGTTTGACTAGCTAGGACAACTGAATATGTGCTCATTTTTTTAACATTACAATCTTCAAGATGTCCCAAAATATGGGTCTAGAGACAAAGCAAATATTTTTCTAGAGCTAATAAAAAAATATATATATCTCGCACACGTACGCAAATCCCCAGATCACATACAAGACATAGCAATGTTAGCCAGAAAAAAAACTGGCATTATGTTTTGGAAAAAAGTCTTATAGCTGAGTTCATCCAACATGTTGACAAAGCCATTGGTGTCCTGCGGAAGAATACAATCTTTCAATCACTTTGGAACCATTCTTTCCTTACTGTTGCTTAAGATGAGTATTTTTATGTTGGGAGATAAGGCAATTGATTTCAAATTCAATTCTCTTTTTATTGTTCTGGAATGACAGCAGAAGGGGGTGAGATTTAAAACAAAAAAAACAAACAAAAGATAACCAGTTCATGTATAGATACAGGAAAATTAATTTTGCCATGTCATCCCCAAACCTCTCTCTCATCCAAAGTCTACACCTGATCAGTATCATCACACAGTCCTTCAGAAGGAACATGCCAAATCAGGTGCTTTTGAAACCTATACTACCACATCCTGTGTCATCCTCCAGTGGCTAGATCACATATAGAATTCCATTTATTTTTGTGTAAGTCTATGTTTTGCAAGCATCTGCATGTGTCAAGTTTATTCTGATTCCCACCCAATGCTCAAGTCTTGAAAGTCTAACAAATAAGAGTCTAAACAAAAGGTCAGATCTGTGGAGTTGCAGAGAATTTTGCCCAAAATACTTAAAATTTTACTATTTTCAAACAGAACTCAGACTTATTTTTTTTAAAAGGGTTTGTAATCTAACGGAAGCATTGTGCAGATATTGCCAGTTCATTTTGCAGTAATTATTTATATATGCATTCAAACCTCTCCCGCCTAAAAATCCAATCATGTAAAACAAAACAAAGTAATGGTAAGGTAAAGAAATTCCCTGCAGTGACACATGAGGAGAATTGCATCTTTTCCTTTCTATAAACAAAGGGTTATTTTTGTAGTTTCGCAATTCACAAATATAGAGTTCTAAAAATAATAAATACCTACCCTTATACAGTCCTTTTCATCCTCAGAACTTAAAGCACTGCACAACATTTCTTGAACTGACTACGTATCATATGATCACACATTAAGCTGCTTTCATGTCACTTTCAAAACTGACAACTGTCTGAGGTGTTGAAAGTCTGAACTTTCACACTTAAAATTTTTTTTCAACAAAATCTTATGCAGTGATAATAGCACCTTCCATGTTTAAAGTGCTTTACCACGTATTCTACAGATAGGGGAAGCTGAGGAAAAGAAGCTAAGTAATTTGTCAGAGGTCAGAGGGAGGCAAAGCCAGGCTGGAATCAGAACTCAGGCCCTGGTACCTCATCCTATGCTCAGTTTACTTGTTAGAAAGATAACTTAAAAACATACCCAATCAAAACACAATTAAACATTTAGAGTGCAATTTTAGTCCCACTGTAGTCAATGACAAGAGGGCCTAGGATTTCATCTTATAGAGCAAACACTATTAAACAAAAACTAATCAAGAAAAATAACTATAAATTATGTATAAACTATTTCAATATGAAAATTGTAAAATACTGCAGTTTATTCTCTAGCCTGTTCTAGCAATGTATGAAATTAATCAGAACACATCTCTGTAGAAATCTGAGCAAGTTTAAGAAAAAATTAGAGTCTTTCTTCTTTAATATGATTACCAAAACAAGTAAAATCTTCAGAGTTTGGAAAGTTGATCAGAAAGTCTCTTTAAAGAATAAAAATTGCACACAGCTTTTGAGCCATTTAATTTCTGATTTTCAAAGTCAGAGGTGCCGTTGTACATATGTTTCTGAAGGGGATCCTACACTGCTTGCCGGGCTCAGAATATTTGAGTCATAAGAATTTGGAGCAATTCCAACCAAGCCATCATTTTGAGGTGTTTCTCCTTTCAGAAAGTCATCATCTTCATCTTCAGTTGTACACTACGCGAACAGAAAAAATGTTAGTGAAAACAGAAAGACATTATAGTACCTTAAATAGAGTTTCAAGGCTTAGGTTTAAATTTCTTCAACAGAAAAGTTATCTGAACACTACATGAGATTTACCAGAGTATGTTAGTTGGCCCACTAAAATAAAACAGTTCTCATGAGGCTCCCAGTCTCTGCTTCGTAACACAGCTAGTAGATTTCACACCACAGAGAAACATCTATCTGACCAACAGGTACATATGTCTAGACAAGTGGACAAAAGTCCTGGAAATCTGGGCATTTCTGGTATTCATTTGCTAAAAGCATTTATCTAATTTTCTGGCCAAAAAAAGTGCTGAAAACCAGAAATGTGTTTTTAAATAAACTCTGAAATAATTCAAAATGCTGCAATAATACTGTCTACCTATTAAACAGATAAAGCAAGACTGTGGCGGCCAATTACCACAATACATATATACACAAGCAATCCTGTATTATTCACATAGCTCTAACAATGTGCTACATACTGTACCGTATACAAAGATACACCCCCTGGCAGAAAGAGTTTTCAAGCTCAGTCATAGAACTCTGGCTGACCTGGAAAGTCTACAGGTTTTTTTTTTTTTTTTTTTTTAATAAGTTCATGGCTTGTAGGCCTCACAGAGGTCATACAGTTTTAAGGAGTTGAATGAAGAGAGGTGGCTACTTGACGGACAGATGGGAAGAGAATTCCACACGTAGATTGCAAAGTGTACATAGACAGGAGTGGCAGAAGGAAGTGAAACAATTAGATAATGTGGAGATAGCTGTTCTAGGAATACTTTAATGGACAGAACCTGGGATCATTGGCAGGGCAGAGGGAAGCTTTAATAACTGTAGTTTATTGTGAGAATAGATCCAAAACAGATCTAAAAGTGGCATCCATAAAAATCATCACAGGGGCTTAATGAGAAAAAACAAACTAAATCTCTTATACTACACTGATCTCAATCTGTGCCAGCATCCTAACCCACCAGCCTGTATGTCAGCTCCTCCTTCAATCAGAAGAGAGATATCATTGTATCTGTTTGATGATTCACAGCAGTTGGCCCATAGTGCTAGCATCAGAGCACAATTATGAATATATCCACAAAAGGAGAAATTAAACAGTTATCTGAGGGCCATGACGATCTCCCATCTCCCCACAAATTAGATAAAGAATGCATTTTCTATATGCACAAAGCTTCCGCAATTCTGCACGGCTAATAATTCAGTGCTGGTTTCCCACTAATATTAAGCATTTTGTGACCCCCCCCCAAAATGAAAGTATACTTCCCTAATGTCAATTGATGCAGGATTTAAGTTTATTTTCTTTAACCAAAAATAAAATAAACCCCCAGAAACCACACACACAAATCATTTCTGACAGGAAGGAGTTACCTTTTTAAAGGGTTTCTTAAGTTCTTGAAGATCTTCAGTACTCAGTTCTTCCCAAATCTGATAAATAGGATCAATGGTCTTCTTTGATCTGATAACATAAATTGCAGCATAGTACAAATAAACCGAATAAAGTTGCACAAGAAGTTATGAACCAGGCATTTCATTTTAATATTGTATTATGTAATTCTTTACATTTCTCTAGAGCCTTGCAGAGGATCTTATACACTTTACAGACTAATTGTAAGAACACTTCCTGTGGTAGGTAAATAATCTCCAGCTCACTGACAGGTAAAGCAATGCATCGAGAAGTTATATAGGTTTTCCTGAACAGACTGAGTGGTAGGATTAGGAACAGAACTCAGCTCTTCCAATAATGTATTTTAATGCATAGGCAGTGCTTCCTCAGCCAACTATAATTTTCTTCTAGCCTGTAATCCTGCCCACAGGATTTACCGGACTTCTGTCCAGCACTTTTATTCCTTTAGAGCAAGGACTCACTGCAACCCTTTTTAGGCTAGAGGATGGCTTGTGCAGAAAAATCTATTTAAGATGGTCATCTTTTGTATGTTAAAGAACCCATCTGCACAAACATTCATGGATCAAAGAATATAAGCATTCCAGGTTAGAGAGCTTCAAGAACAGCCCATCTAACTAATAATGAAAGCCTCTGAAAACAAACCAGGTGCCATCTCGCACATGGTGCCAATCCCAGAGATGCAAGAAACTACCACTGGATGGACTTCAGTACATTTTGTTATGCTAATATTACGAATTGGACTCATTAAAGAGGGGTAGATAAAAGAAAATTTACCTAAAGTAACCTTTTACCAAATGCAGTATGAGAGGATGGGCCCCTTTTCCCTTCCCCACACCCAAAACCTACAGAGTGCACAAACTCCAATTCTCCAGCTTCTGACAGTCTCAGTCCTACAAAAACAACTTATGTAGAACTAGAGTGTTTTCACTTATAATACAACAATACATTTTAGAAGAACAGAACAGTCACCTTAAGTGTGTTCTTTAAATTTATTTTATGCAAGGCAGAAATTAGTTTATTGCATTGGAAATCTATACCTTTTGAGAATGTAAGGATCAAATGGGAAAAAACTGTCAAGCGGGTTAGTGCAAGTCTGTACAGAATCACCCCCACTGCTGCTTCTGATGACTGGCAAAAATTGCCTGTTGTTCCTTTCAATGATGGTGTAGCAGAATACCAACTGGTATTTCCTTAAACAAACAAAAACCATGGATAAGTATAAGCACCTCTAACTACAAGGAAAGCAAATAATTTCACAAGATATTCAAGTGGGCTGAGACATATTACAGAAATATCCAAATTCCATTTTATGACTAACAGCAGGATTTAACAATATAATCAGAACAAAGGAGCTTATAAATGAAGTCTATCTAACCAATTCTACTCTCGACAGAAGTTTATTGCAAGTACAGTAACTCCTCACTTAAAGTCGTCCCGGTTAACATTGTTAGGTTGCTGATCAATTAGGGAACAATTCAATTTAGGGAAACATGCTCAGCCTGCTTTGGGGTCCACCTGCTATGGAGGAAGAGTAGCGACCATTGAAAACCTAAGCTGGTGCAGGGCTTGTAACCAGGGAGGAGCCGCAGCTTCCATTATCAAAGACTCCCCTTATGTTCCCTGTGCAGCAAGGCCGCCCAGCAGAAAACTATCAAGACAGTCCAGCTGTCCCTCCCCCCACTGCTATGTGCTGCTCCTGCCCTTGTCGCCTGGGGCTGTATCCCAGAGACCTACCTGCTTGCACTGTGCGTGGGGGGGCGGAACCTAATGTCAAAAGATGTCCCAGACTCCTGCTTGCTGTGGCGTGGGGGGGGGGGGGGGACCTAATGTCAAGATGTCCCCGTCCCCCTGCTCCAGCACCCCGCTTACCCCTTCTTCACATAGAGCAGGAAAGGGACATGGGGAAGAGAGACAGAGCTTGGGGCAACAGCTGCTGTCTCAACTTCCTGATCCACTTAAAAAGACAATGCACTTAAGAGTGGGTCAGCTTACTTAAAGGGGCAGTGTGCACCTCTCTCTCCCTCCCACACAAGGTGTGTGTGTCTGTCTCTGTCTGCCATGCTGTCTCCCCTCCCAGGCTACATTAACAACGTGTTAACCCTTGAGGGCTCAGCCAAGTGCTAGTTCATCATTTAGCAGCAAGGCATTCCCTGAGCAATAACCCTCCCTCTTCCACCCTCTAACTTCAACCAAGCTTCAAAATCACTATATCACAGTATTCAATTGTTTGTTTAAAATGTACACTGTGTGTATATCTATACAACGTATAGTTTTTTGTCTGGTGAAAAAAATTTCCCTGCAACCAACCCCACCCCCCATTTACATTAATTCTCATGGGGAAATTGGATTTGCTTAAAGTCGCATTTTTCAGGACTATAACTACAACGTTCAGTGAGGAGTTACTGTATATAAATTCTGCACCATCACAAAGCAATGAAACAACTCTACTTAACTACAGGGTTTCATTTCATCTGGATTAGCTATAAACTGCTCTCACTCAATATATGGGTAATATTCCAACACTGAAGGGGCTATCGTATATTATTTTATACTATAATCTATAGTCATTATACAAACATACAAGTTTACAAAAAATGTTAATCTTCAAAATACCACACTATGGTTATATATTCAGATTGATATGGTTCATATAAAGTTTAAACTGAAAAAATAAATAATAGTTACCTCGTAATAGCAGCAAACAAGTTAACAATGGAGGGTAAGCAAATCTTCAGAGGGTTTAGCTGACACATGACTATGCGTTCAAAATTTAAGTTCTGCAGGTAGGCCAACCCTTCAAAATAAGGATGGTGTACAATAAATACTATGGATTTATACAGTGTTTTTCCATGTTCAAAGCACAGTACAAATTAAACTAGTCTCACAACCCCCATGAAGGTAGATAATCATTCCTACTTTACAGATAGGGAAACAGAAAGAAGTGACTTTTCCCTAAGGCCACACAGCAAGTCAGTAGCAGAGTTCATATTAGAACTCTCCCAAAGTTGTGCCATCTCTCATTATGACTTTAGAGTAATAAAAGGTAAGATCATGTTTCTCCTGTGTTCAGAGAATACTTTGAAATCAAGTGCAAGAATTCATTATAAAAAATTGTATATTTTATAAATTGTATATTAGATTATAAATATTAGATGATCGACCTGCAAGTTATGCAGCACTTACTCTTGGGGCCTGCACAAACAAAGCAGCAAGATCTTTTCAGTCATATGCCAGATGATTGTACAAATACAATGTGGAAATTCTAGAGTGACTTTTTTAAATTATTCAGCATTAAGATTTTTCAGACTGAATTTAAAAAAAAATCAGTTCTGGCTACATCAAGCAACATATAATATTAGAGGACAGCTGGGGACGCTAACTTGTCAAGCGGCTGCATGTAAAGCAATAGAAGGACGCTTTTGCAGAACATCTAAAGAAGATGGAGAGAAAAAGAAATATAATAAGGATGTCCCCCGGCCAGGCTATTCTGTCATATAATGAGACTACTAATAGTTATAAAATAAATGTAAGAAAATTGTGATGAATGCAGAAGTCTGTAAAGAACAAGACACAGAGTTCTGCAAGTAGAGAACACAAATAGCTTGTGTGATATAACAGGATTCCATATTTAATATGCTATTACAGATACAGTAGATGCTTAATTCATTATTAAGATTCTCCAGTCTGGCAGAGTTCTGCTCAGTTATGGCCATGGGGCTTTAAGGTTATTTTATGTTCCGATCAATCAAAAAATGCCCCCTACCTCTTACATAGCACTATTCATCAGCAGACTTTGAAGTTCTGGACCAGCCCCCAGTTTAAGTTAGAACAGCAGCAGGTTGCTCTAATTTATACTCAACTGCTCACAGTTTTACATGGTCCCTTCCATCAGCCAGGATCATCAGGGCACAGGGACACTCGAGTCACACTGCATGTATCAGCAACTGAAGGGGTGGCACAGACCCACTACACCAGCTCTGTGCCACAAGGGGAACCCTTCATCAATTTATATTGATTTGTACTGGTAAAATAACACAGCATCCACTAGTGGGCCCAATGATTTTACCTGCATTGGTTTTTACTAGCTAAAAAGCAAGTTATCCAGCTTTGTATTCTGACACAAATACAAAGTCTTATACACTCTCTTTAAAATATAGTAATTTAACCTTCCCATAATTCACTTCACCAAATTGATCATTAGGAAATTAATATCTTTAGAGCTTTCACATTAATTCTGTTTTAATTTTATAGTACTGACACTTTCAATCTACTTACCTTTCCTTAAGTTTCCATCCAAAAGTTGCTTGTGGCGAAAAATTAAAGCATAAAACACAGCCTGGCACGTGGAGTAAAAAGGTCCATGAAGAACAACATCACAGTAAGCTTTTGTCCCCACATCCTGATTGTCAATGTAAATGTGCAGCCAGTTAACTAACAGATCCATGCATGCTTTCACTGTACTATAATGGAGAAACATGGTCTGTAAGAACACCATTTGACTCATGTATGAAAGATATTTTAAAAATATCTAAGGAACTTAATGTGTACTGTACAAGCAAATAAGCATAGAAAACATTTTATAAAGAAGTAGATTACACTGTCCATCTTGTCCTCTGTGCCAGCAGTTACTGAACAGTCTGCAACAATATTGAGAACCCCAAGCATCAGGAAGATTGAAGTATTGGTGAAGTGATGAGTTCATGAGAGGATCATTTGCAAAGTGGCCCACCAAATAAAAAGTTTGGAAATCTCTGTCTGAGCTGTGAGGCACAAACAACAAGAGAAACCTTCTGGTTCCAGTGTCAAATTAGGGTCAACATTAAGTCATTAAGCCCACTGCTTTTAACAATAGCTTCAGAAATCCTGAAGCCAATATCCCATACTATATAACATTCACAAAGGAAAAAAAGTCTACTCATCCACCTATTGAGCACACAAACTACAGAGACTAATCTATGCAATGAATACGAATAATTGCACTAAATGTTTCAGAGGTTTAGTGCAATGCCTATCACACTTGAAGATGTATGTTCAAAAATCAGTTTAGGGGCTGAATGTCAGACCTGTTGAGCACCCACAATTCCAACAAAAAGTCAAAGAGAACTACAGGTTCTTAGTACCTCTGATAAATCTGGTGTTTGATTACCTCATCCTTACCCAGCAGGCATTAATCTACATCCCATAAATACAAAACTTTTCGGAAAACTCAGAGAACCCCAAAAGGGGAACAACAAGGACATTTTAGTTCAGAGTTATGGCTCATTGTCAGAGTTGTGGGAGCGGAACTGGCACATTATCTTTCCATACTTAAATCTAGTATATGCCATAAATCCTTCACTTTTGACCATATACAAAGTATAAAATATTTTAAATGATCTAGCAACATTACTTACGCAATTGGAATAAAGTTAGCCCTTGCCAAGAAGCTGCCAATATAACTTCCAGCCGTCTGTCTGATCACCACAGGATTATTTGGATTCTGCAATTTTTTCCAAAGATAGTCTAAGAATGCTTCTGCAAACCCCTGCAAAACAAAACAAAAACAAAAAAAACACATTCAAACTATTAACCCTAATGCTGATGCCATCTGTAAACAGAGACTCCTGACACCAGTGTACTCATTTTTGGTACAAACAAACAACCTTTCTGTACCAAAAGTTTACTATAAAATTTATAACTATCAAAAAAAAAAAAAAAAAAAAAAAAAAGAGACAGAGACTATGCAAATACTCCTACAAATGTTGAAAGGAACGTCCTTTGAGAATTTGCATATTTTTTGTTTTTTAACACTGTGCTGGCAAAGGAGAAAGAAAATAAAGAGAACAGGGATAAAAATGTGCCTTCTCAGCTAGATATGGATTGGCACTGGGTTATCAGTTAAATTAATCAGCTTAACATAACTTTATCCGCTAGGAGAACAAACAAACATGCAACAGATATAATAGGAGAGGTGCACTTTAGGAAGTGTATGCTTGTACTCACCAATTTAAAGCTACAGATGTGAAACATGAAATACTGTACATGACATGAAGCATGGGTTGGCAAAATGAGCTTGTCAAAGACAGTAACCAGATCCCTATACAAGTCCTTCGTATTGTTAACATCAAGCTTTCCTATTTAAAAAGAAAAAAGAGGGAAGGGGAGTTTGTCCAGTCACAAAGGCACTTAGATTTTTCTCAAAATTACAGTTAATATTTTAAAGGAACACTGCCAGACAGATTAGACTCCAAATGTTAGGGTCTATATACCCAGTATTAATGTAAATGCTTCCTGATATTAATTTCAATTAAGTTTTTTTGTTTAGGTTTGGATTTAAACATTCCCCAGAGCTGTTAGATATGCAAATATTGCAATATTGTGCTAGCGCAGAACAGCCAGAAAGTGAAACTAAGTCACATAGTATCTGCGTTCCAGATGAGTGAAATACAAAAAGAAATCTAATTTTTAAATGTTCTTGCTTGTTTAATAATTGAGGCTTAGCACCACAAATGCATGATTAAATATAGCTTTCCTTCTACCAATGTCCCTTTCAGATATTTGTTCTTATAAATTTCAAGAGAAAAAAAACCACTACTTTTCTTTTGCATTTCAATATATATGATTTAAATCCCAATTTGAACTCAATGATTGGTTGCAGGATAGCTACCTCTGATATATAAATTATACAAATAATTAGGGCTGTCAAACGATTAAAAAAGTTAACAGTGATTAATCGTGCAATTAAAAAAAATTAACCACACTTAATCATGCGATTAATAGTGCTGTTAAACAATAGAATACCATTTATTTAAATATTTTTGGATGTTTTTACATTTTTTAATATCTTGATTTCAATTACACAGAATATAAAGCATACAATGCTCACTTTATTTTTTATTACAAATATTTGCACTGTAAAAAACAAAAGAAATAGTATTTTTCAATTCACCTCCTACAAGTACTGTGGGGCAATCTCTTTATCATGAAAGTTGAACTTACAAATGTAGAATTATGTACAAAAAAACTGCATTCAAAAATAAAACAATGTAAAATTTTAGAGCCTGCAAGTTCACTCAGTTCTATTTCTTGTTCAGCCAATTGCTCAGACAAACAAGTTTGTTTACATTTGTAGGAGATAATGCTGCCCACTTCTTGTTTACAATGTCACCTGAAAGTGAGAACAGGCATTTTCATGGCACTGTTGTAGCTGGCGTCACAAGATATTTACATGCCAGATGCGTTAAAGATTCATATGTGCCTTCATGCTTCAACCACTATTCCAGAGGACACGTTTCCATGCTAATGATGGGTTCTCAACAACAATCCAAACCAGTGCAGACCGACACATGTCCATTTTCATTATCTGAGCCAGATGCCACCAGCAGAAGGCTGATTTTCTTCTTTGGTGATTTGGGTTCTGTAGTTTCTGCATCTGAGTGTTGCTCTTTAAGACTTCTAAAAGCATGCTCCACATCTCATCCCTCTCAGATTCTGGAAGGCATTTTAGATTCTTACACCTTGGGTCCAGTGCTGTAGCTATCTTTCAAACTCTGACATTAGTACCTTCTTTGCATTTTGTCAGATCTGCAGTGAAAGTGTTCTTAAAATGAACAACATATGCTGGGTCATCATCCGAGACTGCTATAACATGAAATATATGGCAGAATGTGGGTAAAACAGAGCAGGAGACAAAATTCTCCCCCAAGGAATTCAGTCACAAATTTAATTTACGCATTATTTTTTTAACAAAAGCCATCAGCATGGAAACATTTCCTCTGGAATGGTGGCCGAAGCATGAAGGAGCATACAAACCTTTAGCAAATCTGGCACGTACATATACGTCGGATGCATCCAACGAAGTGCGTATTCACTCACAAAAGCTCATGCTCCAATACGTCTGTTAGTCTATAAGGTGCAATAAGAAGAAGGCAGCATTATCTCCTGTAAATGTAAACAAGCTTGTTTGTCTTAGCGACTGGCTGAACAAGAAGTAGGACTGAGTGGACTTGTAGGCTCTAACATTTTACATTGTTTTGAGTGCAATTATGTAATAAAAAAATCAAATCTACATTTATAAGTAGTACTTGCATGACAAAGAGATTGCACTATGGTACTTCTATGAGGTGAACTGGAAAATACTATTTCTTTTGTTTATGTTTTTACAGTGCAAATACTGGTAATAAAAATATACACTTTGATTTCAATTACAACACAGAATACAATATATATGAAAATGTAGATAAATATCCAAAATATTCAATAAATTTCAATTGGTATTCTATTGTTTAACAGTGCAAGGATTTTTTTTTAATCGTGATTAATTTTTGAGTTAATTGTATGAGTTAACTGCGATTGACAACCTTAAAAATAATCTATAATTCTAATTATCAAAGTTATCATCAAGTAGAAGCAAGGGCGCATTGAGGGTATTACAGAAATTTTACAGTACCAAGACACCACAGAAGCAAAGTCGAAGGTAAGGCAGGAAAAATAAATACATAGGGCCAACTGAGTATAAACAAAAAAGATCAGAAAGGAAAAAGAGAAAGAAGGGGCTCAAATCAACAGATGAAAGGCCAGATTCTCTTCGCTGTTCTGACCCTTTGTACCAGTTTGGCAGCACAAAGTGGCTGAAAAGTCAATGGCTCTCCCAAACTGAGGAACTCCCCAGATTCCTCAGACAACACAGCTGGCTCCTTTACCTGTCTCATGTGGCTCCTGACATAGAGGACGTGTCAGGTTGGGAACAGGGTGGTGAGTTAGTCAGAACGCTACTGCTACTGCATTCCAGCTATTCTCAGCAGATGTATAGACAGTTGCCATACTTAGAGTATGACTAACGAGACTGCTCAGAAGTACACTGGGGCTGGTATAAAACAGGTCCCAGCATCAGGGAGCCAAAATTGGCTTCTTTGCCTCATCATCCAACTGCAGCTATGCCCAGCAGATATCTGTCACAGCTTTAAAAAAAAACAACAAACGATCTAGCCTATATCATGTTGCTGGGAGAAGAATTTTACAGCTGAAAAAACAGATTCTAGAGGACCAATCCTGCACTAGCAGAACTCTTATTATTATACTTAATTACTAACAAAACAACAGGCTCAGGTACATTATTACCATCTACATGGCAGATATCTTTAATGTAAGAAAACAGAATGTTCATCAAAATATCCAAGCGTTCTGCTAGTGGATGGGCCATCACGTCACTCCTACTGAAGGTATCTTTGTTTTCTTTTGTTTCTTCATCTTCCTCCTGTTAGATAAAGTAGCAGTTATAAAGCTCTCATATGTACTATACAACAAAGACTGTCACTATAAATCAGTGGTTGTCAAACTTTTGAACTGGTGACCCCTTTCACACAGCAAGCCTTTGAGTGTGACTCCCCTTATAAATATAGAAAACCTTTTTTTTTTAATTTAACACCATTATAAATGCTGGATGCTGACACCTCACGACCCTCAGTTTGAGAATTCCTGCTATAAATAAACCAAAACATACTTTCTCTGTTCAAAGTCATACATTTAGCACTACCAACATAATTCAAAATAATCACCATCAACTATGTAATTAATTCTTGTTCAGCTTAGTTATAAGAGCTACAAGCAAATATATACAAATATTGCTTTGTTGTACTGATGATGGGCTTAAGTCAATTACTTAGTACTCTGTAATAGGCTCTAGATGTATTTGCGCATATTTTTTGTGTAAGCCCCACTCCCCTTTGAACATGAATCAATCTCTGACAGAGAGAATAGGTTAATAACTGTCAACTCTTTTGGAATATTTACTCTCCATGGTAAATTGCCGATGGTGCACCAGGCAGACTGGACACAGGTTTTTAAACAGGAGTTACACCCACATGAATTATCGATGGAATGTCAGCCCACAGTTTTAACTTTAACACTAAAATTTCTTAGAGTTTGCTTTCAGATGTTCAGTGTTGTTTTAACACAAATCAACAACGGCAATTCAGTAGCTAGAACTTTTCCTTCCAATGCCAAAGCATATCGTTAGGGGACTATACGGTTGGAGGTACCAACTTTCAGTAAGTCTAAGACAAAGTTGAGCCCCTCAGTTCCTTAATGTTCTCATGCAGAGATCCTAACTAGGGCTAGGTGGAAACTGGTAATTCCATCTTGCAGAGGATTTTGAAATTTCTTTTTGTTCCAATTCAGAATGAAAAGCAACATTTTCAAAAATTTCCATCAAAGTGCCACAGGAAGTCCTGGTAGGCAACCAGGTGGGGAGCCTGGAATCGCCAACTTTAGGACAGTCTGCTTGGCAGACTGCTCCACAGCCAGTACCAGGACAGTTGCTCTGGTAGGCTGTCATGGAGCTAGGGCCCTGGATGCCTTGGGAGTTCAGGCTGCCAGGAAGCCAGGGCTTCCAAGCTCACAGCTGTCAGTCAGCCAGGGAGGCTGCAATGAGTCAGGAGCCTGGGCTGCTGAAGAGCGAGGCAAGCAAGCTGGCTGGTTTTCAGTGGAATTTTGTCAAAAATCAACATGGTCCTGTAGACGGTTTCAATTTTGATGAAACTGCAAATTCTGACAAAATGTTTCACATAACTGTTTCCAATCAGCTTTATGGTTAACTCATGTCCTGGGGTCCTGGCCAAATTCCACTTCAGTCATTACTTTCTACTTACTAAAATATTGCAAAGGCTAAAATCCCAAACTTGACTGAAGATTTGGATGTTTCTTGGCAGTTAACTTACAACCTAGTTATAACAAAGCAAGTTTGTACCTCATTGCCACTTTACAGGCAAAAACTAATACGACTCTCAACTGCTATTTAATTTTTTAAACATAAACATTCATTTTGAGAGTGCTTAGCCAACCATGTCAAAGAGTCCTTCCTCTGTGGTTTTTTCCTTGATATCAGAATTCTTAGCAGTTTCTTCAGCATCCTCAATATCTTGTCGTGGGGCACTTACCTGTAGTTAGAGATAAGGAAAAAAAAAATCTGATTTTTTTAAAGAAACCTTGGGTGCAGGAAAATGTAACCACACTATATTCTTTAAGTCAGATATAGATGACACTATTAACAGAGTTCGAGGGCTAAATATATGGTTTTTTTCAAAAACTAAGTATATAAACAAACACACAATATAAACGGCTTAAAACTTCACTCAAATACTTCCAGGAACTACATTTTCCTAATTTTCTTTAAGGGTTCGGGTGGCAAAAGGACTTAAGGCATGATTTGGTAGCTATGTGCATGAAACTGGACTTTAACTAACTTAAATTAGTTATAAAGTGGATAAATGTAAAGTAATGCACATTGGAAAAAAATAACCCCAACTATACATACAATATGACAGGGGCTAATTTAGCTACATCTAATCAGGAAAAAGATCTTGGAGTCATTGTGGATAGTTCTCTGAAGATGTCCACACAGTGTGCAGAGGCGGTCAAAAACACAAACAGGATGTTAGGAATTATTAAAAAGGGGATAGAGAATAAGACTGAGAATATATTATTGCCATTATATAAATCCATGGAACACCCACATCTCAAATACTGAGTACAGCTGTGGTCTCCTCATCTCAAAAAAGATATATTGGCACTAGAAAAAGTTCAGAAGAGGGCATCCACTTTCCTCCACATTTACTCATGATTTTATATGACCTCTATTCATACTCCCCTTAGTCTTCTCTTTTCCAGCTGAGCAGTCCTTTAAGCTCTTTAATCTGGTCCTCTGTGGGACCCTTTCCAAACCCCTAATGCATTTAGTTGCCTCTTTGAACTTTTTCTAGTGCAACTATATCTTTTTGAGTGAGTGAAAACGGCTGTACTCAGGTATTTGAGATGTGGGTGTTCCATGGATTGGCTAAGTATACTCTGTGTCTCCTCTCTGGCCAACAAATATGAAATATATTCTCTCGTTCTATATTCTCTTATCCCCCCTTATTTGTTCGTGTCACTTAATAATACCATAACATGCTCTGTTGAAGGAT